>NW_020194291.1:0-20033 GCF_002847465.1 Aspergillus novofumigatus IBT 16806 | reverse complement strand
CGACAACACGAATCAAGAGGATATTCCTTTTAGATTTGGCAGGATTGAAGACATGTCTTCAAATATAGGCGGATGTTGAGGAAATTGAAGAGGTATGCCGTCCAACTGGTTGATGAGTACTTTTTAATTGGTTTGGGATTACTTAGCAACCAATTGCTTTCATTCACCTAACAGATGGCAAAATCAAACCCCCTTCGCATGCTATATATCGAGTATACAGATGATCTCTCTGAGTACCCATGTTACTGATGTCACCGGCTACACTTATATTGTATCTATTAGTTGGGGGATATAATTCAAAGTGCAAGTACTTGTCAAGCAGTTGGGAACTAGCTAAAGAGTGGTTGTATAGTAGTTAAGAAGCAGTCGACTCTCGACCAAATAAATAGATATTATATGTAAAGGTCTGATACCGGCTAACTAAATACTGAGTGCTGATAAGGCCAGAAGCCACAATATAAGTCGGATGATCAACTAGCGCGGCGTCCCATCTTTAGAATGATGCCACCTGACCTGTAACATGGATGAAAATGAGGTTCACGTCACTGGAGGGCGGAGGGCTAGTGGGGGGAAACGAGTAGTAACGCCTTCTGTATTACACTAGGACTTATGAAGATCATCAATCAAGAACTACCAATTTGAGACCCTGCTATCGGTTAACCTTCCCTTGAGTATTAGCTCTTGATTCGTCTGGGTTTCCCGGGTTCCCCACTCTGGTGTTAACCGATGGAGTCTGGACCCTGGACCGGCCCGAGCTTGGAACAAATTAGAACTGCGCAGGTTTTTAGGATACATCACAATTTCCGAGATTACGTGTCATCCTCGCGCATTTCGCAGCACCAATTTATGATAGGACAAATGCCTAGTCGACATGCTCTCGGAGCAAAATTGATGCAACACAACGTGTCCTGCTTTCCGGTATATATACTAGTCCGTACCGACCTTGGCACGGATCTAAATGCAGCTATACGGGGCAGACGAGTCATTTGAATTCATCAGACAGCCGCTAATTCAGGGAAATTACAGATCGCTAAACTGAAAGCACCACACTGCTCGGAAATATGCAGGGGCCCGGTACAGCTCATCCGTAGATTTGGTTGTCACTGCTTACGCGGATTGAATTCATGGTGCCGTGTCGTTCCAGTGGTTAAAACTTTCATCGACCCGGCTATGTCCATCATGTTCAGAGCCGAGCGTCGGGAACAGTGATTCCACGTAAGACTCAACAAACCGGGTGATCAACGACCAGCCTGACTTCATAAGCGGAAAATATCACTTTCTAGCTTGGACGAAGTGCAAAGTACTTTTGGAAGTTCCTGAATTGTTCACCTAATCAACCACTTGGAACCACAAAAATGTCTGAAAAGCACGAATTTCTGTTCATCTTACCTGATGGCCCGGATGGTCTCAAGAACCGAGAGTCCTGGACCGAGTAAGTCCTGGTCGGATCAACGAGTATGACACGGTTCTAAAGCTCTCTAGCCCTCCGAACGTTTCGTTGAACGAGAATCAGAATACTGGCTTGCCGGAGGTAATACAAAATGCGGAAGTGTGGAATATAATGATTGCTAACGCGTTGCGAACCAAGGCCCTATGTACGACGATCATGAAGAGAATATTGAGCGTGGTAGTTGGGTTCTGGTTCAAGCTCATGACAAGAAGGAAGCTTTGAATCTTCTTCAAAATGATCCATTCACCGTTGGCAAAGTTTGGGACTGGGAGAAAGCTCAGGTCTTGAGCGTCAAGAGTGGACTGCGTGTACCGTTTGTCAAGAGCTCAATCAACTTTCCACAACCAAGATGGACGGTGGTAGTTAGCTGATCAGGGATGAATTTTTCATCATCTCTTAGATAGTAGAATAGGAATAGCAGCAAAGCACAAATAGCTGACCAAGGGGATTTATCAGCCGTTCTCCGGATTGTCAGCAATTAACCCCTACAATTTTTACATTTCTGAGACCAAGTACAATGTTTCAGAAGCGTGAAACAGAACTCAATTTCCAAGTAGATCTGCACTGGGCATACGCCACCCCAAATGTATTCATGTCTTTAGATATCAAGGACTTTCCAATACCTTCAAGACGCTGTCCTCAAAGCTTGTCCAACCATCCTTCCCAAACCGCCTTAGTATATCCAATTCCGTCTCACCATTAACTCGTCTTCTATCCAGCGCTTGGGTAGGATCATCCTCTGGCCAGGGCTTGCCAGGGTCTTGTTTGCGGAAAACCTCGAGCCAACTATTGAAACTGAAACGGCCCGCAAATGCCAACAAGCGCTTGTTCTGTACTCCTCTAGAGTCAGCGCACCAATGTGCAAGAGCGCCACATCTCCGACATAAACATAATATGAGGCTCCGAAACCTCTCATGAAGCCATCCTTCTGATGGATCTTTGTAGAAGTCTAGCAACCATTTCGCCGTGCTACCTGCCTGTTTGCTCGTCGAAGGATGGCCCCTATTGTGTAGTTGGCAAAACAGAGTTCACCACGAAGGTTGGCTTCTCCTTCTGGCTGAACTCCACATTTCTCTTCTCAACTTGCGCTTTGAGTGCAGAATAAACGTCCCACCCACGTTCCGCCTCGTAAGGCGGTGGTTTCCACGCCGCTTCGATGGCCTCTTCATTCCAAGTTTCCTCATTGATCGGGATCTCCCGCGTAGTCGAACGATTGCTTGCTGCTTGATCGCTACTGGTGAATACGAAAACGCTTGACTGAAGGCTCTTTTCTAGCAGCCTCAAGAAGTCTTCGAAGAGCTTCTACACTTGGCGTAATGACTTTGGTCGGGTCGGGTCCGAAGCTCACGTCTCCTGCGACATGGGCGATGCCATCGACATCCTTGAGAACTGCGTCCCAGACGCCGGGGGGCATTCTGGTCTGGTACAATGACAGCCTCGAAATCTGCAGAGGGGTTGCGTCTGGTCAGGGCTTGCGTCACCCAGGTTTGCCTTTTCACTCGAGCGGACTGTTTCCGCGCACTCTGTAGCCAAGCTCCAGCAGCCCGTTCGCAATGTACGAGCCAAATAAACCTGTGACGCCAGTGACGAGTACCAGGCACCAGGAGGCACTATGCTGGATGATGCAATCATATTTCTGACGGATGGATTCGAAATAGAGCTGAGAAATCGCGAGACGGTAGTGTCGTGTCTGCAAGATATGGGCAGTACGGAATGAATACTCCAGCCTAAGAAATGCAGTGCACTGCAATCTCAAAGTGCGATCGGCGACTGGGTATTACACAGGCAAGCTATAAATGAGAGGTGCGATAGTCATGGGCTTACTGCTAAGAGAATAGCGCCTCCACCGCCTTTTTTATAATCTATAATCAGGTCTGCGGCTAAGTACATCTGCGCTGTTTTTTGCTCCGGGAGATACTGCGACATCAGTGGCATCTGGCCAGCGAATAGGATTTATCGGTCCAGTCTCCTGTTGATCCGTGACTCACGCGGTTCATGTTCAAGGTACTACTTGTGATCAGTCTGAACACGTATTCCGGACTGCCTTCCGAAAGTGGTGTTGTTTATCCGAGACATAGACGACAGCCAATAACTCTCTCTGTCTTACATCATCTTCGATGGGTTGATTTGAACAAGCATGATACACATATATTTCGGTCGTCGTCTCCCTGGACTCCCGTTGACGAATTTGGTAGCATGCGGATCAAATTTGCTTCGTTCAACCATGGCTCGATTTGCGGTCTTACAGCTTCTCCTGTGTCTGTCAGCAGGATTAACTGGTGCTTCACCTCCGGCACAAAATTCCGACTATCATTCAAGAACCGGATACTCATGTGAGTCTCGACCGGGCAATCTGGTCCAATACCTGTCGTTTGATGATCTAATTGCGCCACAGTATGCAGTTCACCATACTGTAGTTTCGGCCCAGCTCTTTGTCGGAAAGTCTGAGGTTCTATGTGGATGGACTCGGGCTCAACATCATACGAAACTACACTTTTCAAGGGGATCTGACGACTCTCTTCGGAACTAGCACCTCTGTGCTACCCGGTTACTTTCTCGGCGATACGACATCTGTTCACAACGGAACCGATGGCGTCATCTACCTCGTCGAGTTTCCAGATGCCAAGAAAATTCCTACTGTCGATTCAGATCCTCCAAACACGGGTTTGTTCCTGACATCTTTCTGGATGGGGGACAAGATCAATGCCACCTTGGAACGTTTGGACAGGTTGGGTATGGGAGGGAAACCTCACGTCGCAACATTTAGTTTTGGCTCGGAACCTCTGGCGACCTATGCCACGGTGAGAGATCCTGATGGGGCACGAGTGTTACTTGTCAGCCGGCCGTACATCAATTCCATCGGTAAACAGCTTCCTTGACACAGGAGTTTTTGACAGGTAACGGAGGCCCAAGAATGATGAATCACATGTTAGGGCGGATTTAGGAATGCAAAGGACTTTTGGGTTCATCCGTTCGATAAATAGGACATCCTACATGGCATAAAATTTTAATCAGATGCGGATTTTAATGACAAACAAATTTCCCTCACGAGGTAACCGCCACATCGGCGGCAGTGACCAGAACTGCGGATCGTTGTGTACGTGGTAATATTTCTGGATGCACAAACACACGAGATAGACCAAAACGGTAAGAGGCCCAGCCTCAGCCATCCGTCGCTGAAATCAGGCGCCCTGCATAAATCCTCAAAGCTGTATTTTCTTCCCTCTTTCCCAATCTTCCCGAGAGACTGGTGATATCGTTCGGTCGCCTTGCCATTTGGGATGCCGGACCGGTGAGCTAAGAGACCCATATCTACTGAAATCATCTAGTGGCTTGGGATGACGGTACAACCCGCCGGTTGCGCCTTATCAGGCAAGAGCTTCGGATCTGATATCAAGCCTCGGAATTGACACGATAAGATTACCGAATTACCGAAGCCTCAACGGACTTTTGAAATGGGGCCCTGTGGGTCTTCGATAGGCGAAATCCGAACCAATCCGGACAGGTGTGTAGAATTGTCCCAACACGGTTATCTACGAAACTACTCAAGTTGAGTGCTATACGTACGGCTGGTGTGCCTCCGAGGCCACTGACGTGCTTAAGTGGCTTTGCCTTGTCCCGTCCCGACGGCTTCGGATCGAGAAGATAGAGTGCAGGACAGGTCAGAATTCAAGTGGAGTGACTGTTCAGTCAGCCAGGGGTAAAACCGTTTGCACAGTGCATGAAGTGTACCATCTCTCTTACCATCAATCGAGTCAGATATTACAATCACAATATACTATTGCATCTCCAGGCATCATTGTATGTTGGTGTGTAAACAATCACCACAGCTCGAGAACCCAGGCGAAAGAGACCATAATAGCAGTCTCTGGAAAACGCAAACGTAAACGCCAACGCCATCATGCCACGCAACGATCTCATTGACGATGAGGCGCACGGGGTCGACGGAGAGCACGACGATTCGTCCACACCAACAGGATCCCAAGAGGACCTGGACGTCAAACGTCCTCAGTCACTATCTGGCGAGATTGCGTTCATCGTCGTGGTCTGCATGGCCCAGCTTGTGAGCCAAGCTGGTCTTGGCCAAGTGATATCAATTCTCCCTGTTCTTGGGGAATCATTTGGTATCGGCAACAACATGAGTCAACTTTCGTGGTTTCCGGCTGCCTACTCTCTGACGGTGGGAACATTCATCCTAGGTGCCGGTCGTTTGGGCGATTTGTACGGCCATAAACTCCTCTTCACTGCTGGATTCTTCTGGCTTGCGATCTGGACACTGATTGCCGCATTCGCGGAATCCAGTGGGCCTGTGTTTTTTTGTTGCTGTCGGGTTCTTCAGGGCATTGGCCCTGCCTTTCTACTTCCCAATGGAATGGCTATTTTGGCGAGATCATATGAGCCAGGGATGCGCAAGGAAATGGTATTCAGCGCCTTCGGGTCTACGGCACCCAGTGGATTCATCTTTGGAGGTCTGGTTTCCGCTCTCGCTGCCAAATATCGATCGTGGCCTTGGGGATTCTGGTTTATGGCCATTTTGGAAGCGGTCTGCGGTATTGTCGCCATATTCCTGGTTCCACGCACCCCAACACCGCGAAAGGAAACAACGCACAGTCCATGGGCAAGAATGGATATCGCTGGATGCGTCACAGGGATTAGCGGCCTCATCCTTTTCAACATTGCCTTGAACATAGCCCCCGGAGCGCAATGGCAGGGCCCATACATCTATATCCTCCTGATCGCTTCGTTGGTGTTCTTCGGTCTATTTGGATACATTGAGCGAAAGGCGGCTTTCCCTTGATTCCATTCTCAGCCATCACACCAGACATTAGCTTCGTCCTGGCCACCTTGGCATGTGGATGGGCTGCGTTTGGAGTCTGGGTATTCTATGGCTGGGAGTTTGTTCAGAACTTTCGAGGCATCTCACCTCTATTTGCTTGTCTGCAGTTTTCGCCTGCAGCCATCAGCGGGTTTGTTGCTTCCTTCACAACAGGGTTAATCCTTCAGAAACTGCCTGCCAGTGTGGTCATGATGATCTCTGCAGCGGCCTTTTGCACAGCCGACATTCTCTATGCCACCATGCCTATCAAACAGAGCTACTGGGCGCAGCTGTTTGTGTCCATAATAGTGATGCCTTGGGCATGTGAGTTACTTAATGACTATATTTCGTATTGTTGTCCGTACTGACTGACTGCGGCCAGGGAAATGTCCTTTCCAGCTTCCAATATTCTACTTTCAAACGCGATGCCTCAAGAACATCAAGGAGTAAGTCCATTTTCTACTCAGACCCTTCCAAAAGGCCTTGGAGCTAAGTCTCTTGATGCTGTTTGATGATTCAGCTTTGAGAAGGAGAAAATAGCTAACTTTGTGATTGCAGGTCTCAGCCAGCTTGGTTGCAACCATTATGAATTATGCGATCTCTTTGGGTCTCGGATTTGGTGCAATAGTCGAGACTGATCTCAACAAGAACGGAACAGATCTCTTGAGGGGCTATCGAGGAGCCTGGTACTTAGGCGTCGGGCTTGCTGCGTCTGGCATCATCCTCACGATGTTTTTTGCTCTTCATGAGCACAGGAAGTCTATTCCAACGAAGAAAAAAGCGGCTTCGGGAGAGGAGTAGTTTGGACTGACGTACTTATTGAAAGATCTGGTGTCTTTCCACCTGCGTCTCAAATGTTACGCAGAGATATTTCAATGGAGAATAGACAGTCGGCTCTGTTCGATACAACTGGGTCTGCATTATGTGATCTCCAGCACCCCGCTGCTAATCGACGCAACGCAGCAGTATCATTCTAGGTTGGTGATGGACTGGGCGGTGGTATTTGATGACCAATTTAGCATTCGAAGTGGGAAAATTGAAAGTCCTGACCAGGTTCTGACTTCGGTATGATTGCTCCATGGTTGCCAAGGAGCTCATTTCGGTACAACCCTCGTGGTCATTATGTTTGCGTTGGAAGCTGTCAAGTATAGAGCCCGTTTTCTCTTCGATAGAGGTTATATTAGTAATCAAGGTGCTGTCTCAGCGACCACCCTTCCCAAGAAGCACAATGCAATCTTCAATATCACGAACAAAATGCTGGGATAGCACAAATATCTACTTTGAAACTTCTGTTATCACGCTCACTACATTAAAAGTCTGGGAACTAGCTTCCTAAGCTTACTAATGCGTTTGTGAATAACCGCAATGCCGCAAAATCGATCTTTGGGCTAGGATTAACAATGATCAGATTCCCAGGAATGACTCTATGCTCTAAGCTGAGTACAGTCTTCAACAGACTGGACAGACCGGCTACTAGCTCTGAGTGGCTAATATTACTTTTCACTAAGCTAATTATAAGGGGTGGTTAGGTACTTACCACAGCATAAAGATTGTTATAATACTGTTTACCTCCAGACTAGAGTTGCATTCGGTCTGACTTCGGGCGAGTCCAACCCTAGTTGGAACCAAACTGCTGCGATTTCTAGTCCAAATTTTAGACATCAGAACCAAACCTGATCCGTTCAGATTCGGTTCGGGTTTAACTGCAAGAAACCGCTACTAGGCCTATAGGCCTAGCCAGGCCACTACTAACTAACTATGGTTAGATTCGGTTCGGTTCAGTCTCGATTTATATAACCTTAAAGGATTAATTTCATGGTTTTCAGAATTGAATTTCTCCTATCTTAGGCCTATACTAATGGCCTATCAAACATGCCTTTATAAAATTATAATTTTTATATGAAATATATGGCAATTATAGACATTTTAATCTATATCTAAAATATCAATTCAGTATCTATAGAGTTGAATGGGTGATGGTTAAAAATTATTCTTTAACTATAGTAATTGTCGAACGTTAATGCATATATATATACAAACCACCACTATTCTCATCCAACTCATGACAGAAATGATTATTCCCATATATCTCACCAACCACTAGATATTTTGAATTAATTCTTTATATTTAGATAGAATAGATACTAGGCTATCTAGTGATGTCAATAGTTCTAGGAAAATCCTAAGTTAAAAATTAGTGATTACTAAGCAAAATAGTGCCAAGATAACTATTTGATTCGGTTCCAACGAATGCAACTTTACCAAGCACATGGAAGTGTATACGATATCATTTCTATTTCCCATCAACAAGCGCTTGCTCCAAGAACTCTTTATGTTTTGACCAAGAATTTCAAAGTGCTGCAAGTCAGCAGAGACCATTGAGAACCATAGAAACCCTCATCTAATCCGGACGACGCATCTACTCTTCAAAGGTCATTTTACCGGATCTCAATGATCAGCGCACCTTTCTTACACCTTCTGGGCTATCTGCGTCTGCTGCGCCGTCTCATTCACAGAGGTAGACTCCCCGTCTCCGCTATTGAGCATGTTCATTTTCTCCTCTATCTTGTTGTACTTCCCGAAGGCGAGCAAGAACAAGACGGCCGTGACGAGCATAACGCCGCTCAACGAGGCGTATTCTACGAGGACCTTGGGGTCTTTTGAGACGGGTGAGAGCGTGATGCCCAGCATTGAGCCGATGGTGCAGGTGAGGAGGAAGAGAGCTGATACGACGCTACGCATGGACTTAGGGGCTTTGGTGTATGCGTACTCCATGCCGGCGACGTACGCAAGGACTTCAGAAAGGGCTGTCATTGTGTAGACGGGGACTTGCAGGAAGACGCTGACCTGTGTTTTTGTTAGGCTCTCGCTGGGATGAGCGAGAATGGTTGAAAGAAACTCTCTTACGTCATTTGGCGTTCTTCCACCGTCGCTGCAATATCTGCTAAGAGGATGTTCGTAGCATGGAGGTAATCGGTAAATCACTGCGACCTGGGTCAGCAGGCCTTGGAAGAGTGGGTTGAAACATTTTACTACTAACGGTCTTGAATCCCTGCCGAATATCCAATGGCACATGCCATCACCAGGAAACCGGCGGTGATTCGACTGATTGGTTTAAAGCTGAGGCGAAACCCTCGCAGGGTTGGGTAAACGACTTTTTCCCTAGAGAATGTCTTAGTATCTAAAATGGAATATAAGACAGCCTAGCAGTATGCGTACATGGTTGGAAGAAAGGTCAAAACCATGATTGGATTAAAGCATCCCACTATAGGCCTCAATTAGTGCTCTCATAACGCGTAAGGATCCCCGGTTGCAATACTCATGTCATTCGGAATGCCATAGGTTTTCATGGTGGCTGCCTGGCTAACCAGGTTGCTGTTGGTCTGACCGTAACAAACCCAGAAAATGGGACTGCAATCCAGCTTAGTCTGCTGCAATCCAAGTCTTTGATGGGCAGTTGGGACCTGAGACTTACAACACACAACTGACGAAAGGCATGAAAGTTATCAGTGCACAAATATCAAGGGTCTCATGTCGCTTCAGATAACTCACAATACAGAACATGCGACGAGTGCTCGTTTCAATTCCTCAACAAATGCATCGTCCCAGGAAACAGTAGTTGCAGGGTGAGTTCGTGCCAAGACTGATGGCTTTGCAGCATCGAGATTGCAGCCTCTCTTGAGACCGACCCAGAAGACTCGCATTGCTTGAATTAGAACTGAGCCACTTGGATTCTGGACAACTAGAAATTATGAGTAAGTAACAACCATTGCGTGAATGACGGAAGGTAGATTTGTCACTTACCATATCTTCCACGACCCACGGCCAGTGCGCCAACTGGTAACACCCAGAAGCAGAGCGGTAGGAGGAATGCAGCCCAGAATGAAACTTTCAGCTCTAGCCACTGAATCGCGTGTCCGTCAGTACATTAGGACAAAATACGACATGGTTGCACCCACAGACGCCGGTATCACAGAGAGTGAGCCAATATTGATAACCCTTAGACGAGGTCAGTGTGTTGTTTTCGTAAACCGCGATCAATGCCTACTGACCAGTAGTAACGACCATAAATAGTCTGAATTGTGATGTTAGGATCTACAATGACCTTTTCTCCACTTGTCAGTGTCTTGATCCGGAGAGGTTTCCTGGCGTACTGCTCAGCGATTAGAGGAGCAACATTGCTCTTGATCCCTCCAAAACTATAACAGAAAGTCAGTATGATGGAATATCCAAATCTTGAATCATCAAGAATCACTGACCCCAAACCAATCAAGACCAATGCAACGATGAGGCCCGGTAGACCAGCACCGTGCTCAATACTTGCAGGGAAAGAAGTGACGCAAAGAATCAAGACACCACAACTCGCGACTCTGTTAGGTTTGTCAGACATGTCCTCCTTTGTATCGCTACTTGCAAACAGGGACCTAATCACCCGGTCCCTAGACAAATTGTCCAAAACCGGCCAAGCAGGCTGTCCGCTATGACGGCTCCCAGAATAGGCGCCATATAGCACCAGCCGGTGAAGAAGTAGTTGATACCAGTCGCAACTCCTTGTCCCTATTGAGCGCATGTCAGTGTCCTACTCTTCTCTATTTCGAAGCTGCCGTTCCCTGCCATGTCTAAATACTTACCATACCCAAAGCTCCTGGTCGTAATGGGTCATCGTGAGCGTTTTCTATATAGTTCTCTGCATGCGTTCAGTTATTGTTATTGCTTTCGCCAGAGATTCGCCAAGTGGAGAACTTACGCATGGGAGCCGTGATGCATCGGTAGGTAAAACGCTCGGCCAGCTCTGCCACCGCAACTAAGAATATTGTCGAGGGGATCTTATCGCAGACACGTCTGAGATTTCCCTCTTCCCATTCTGTAGGCGCGGGAAGGTCATGATCGTCGCGCCTCTCTTCTGAGACGTCCATGATCCGACTATGATTTCGTCCTTGTCGCTGGGATCTCTCGAATGTTCAGGTGAACAATGAAGGCTGCAAAAAATCGTAGTACAGAGGGAGAAAACCACCAGTGAATCAGAAAAACAGCAGCAAGAGACTGACTGAGCCAGTGCCGATACAACGAACGCGGACCACTGTTGGCAAACTTCAAATGGCCTAAGGCGGAATAACAGTACAAACAGCTCTTTGCTGGGCTTAGAGGACGCCATGGGGCAGGCAAATTCTTATCACAGCGGTGGACGCGTCAGATATGTTCCGCGGCCAGAAGTAGTTAGATTCAGCCCACGACCCCCACATCCAGTCGAAGATGATCTGTGAAAATAAAGCTGTAAGAACTTGTACGCCTGGATTAATCTGTATTGGTCTAGTCTTCGGAATCTAGCTGAGGCTGTCCACTTCTAAGACGCAGCCTATCTAGGCTATATCGCTTTTCAGGTATCCGTGCGAGGGCTTCGAATTTGGCCGAAAAGTCTAATCTATCTGGATTATGTGCTGCTGTGTCATCGGAGGCAGTGAGGTAAAATACCCTGTATGCTAACATGATCCAATCGTCAGTCCTTTTACTACAGTGCAGGCCGTTGTTGATTTGATGACAAATGGGACAAGCAAGAACGAACTTTCAAACCAAGGTTCTCTTATTCTACGCAACGAGGTACTTGTCCTTGGACTGCTCACTTCAATATATCTCTTCGTCTCAAGAAATTTGATCATCTCGCGTATGGATAAAGTGCCTCTCACATGGCGTTGGTTAGGACTTTTCATGATGACTGTGTCAGCGAGGCCAATGAAGTCATGACGGCCGGTCAAGACTGAGTCTTGACTCTGAACCAAAAAGTCGCTCTCAATACTGTGAACTTCCGGTTGTGCCCCAGTCCAAGCTCGTCCACTCCCCCCGTCACTCGCGGTGAAAACGGTGTCATATTCCGGACGCATGAGATAGACGAGGGAGAACTTGGTCTGGTCACAAGTCGGGCGGAGGCTCAATCCGGTGCAAACACGATCGAAGAGCGCTTTTCGAAAGGGCAGTCAAGGAGTCTCCCGCGTTTACGATCGCGTGCCCGGGTTCGGGAGCAATGTACCGCCAAACCTCCAGGCCTGGCATGCATACTTGTAACCCGCCAGTGTTGGAGAAGACGATTGCCAGTCTCCCAAGGTTGGTATGTGCAATGTGGCCAATATTCGCGTCACTACTGCCGTAAGGCAGATACTTGAGTAGACCAAGACCTGTCGTTGATAGCTCGCACTTGCGATGGCAGTCTTTCAGGTCGCGAGAGAGCTGCAATGCCCGCGACAATATCGAGAGGATCAGAAGACCTTGCTCGTGAATATCCCCAACAAAGTCTTCCAGAGATCCCACTTGGACGTCAGTGGCTCCGGAGCCGTCATGGGCATGTTGGGGTCGAGGTCGAAGAGCGCATTATTGGGGATCTGGGGCGTGACATCAGCGGCGCTGCCACGGCTCTGTTAGAATCGCTCATGCCATGAAGCTTTCAAATCCATCATTCTTCCCACCATACGGGCCCGTGGTCAACCCGCCGGTTCATATCTAGGACTGAGTAAGTTTTTCCGGAGCGCAAGTTAGGGATCTACAATAGAGTATCTCATTAAACCCACCCTAGTATCTTGGAAAGGGTCGGTACTATACTCTTGTTCCTTCTCTCAAAAGGGAATCAGCACAGGTCATCGGTGATGGAAAAGGTCCTATCCACGTCTTCCAGAATATTATCTGTCCGTACATTGCACAGGTCCAAGTAGAAAGCCAATGTCACAACAGGCGGAAGTGAGCTCGTTCACCGTCCCAATATCACCATCGATGAGCTTGGCAAGTGACACGGTTGGCAGCGATCCATAGTGGGCAGCGGTTTTCTCATTCGCAAGTCTAGCTCAAGTGACCTTGAATGCAGCACAGGGGAGGTCAGAAAAAAGATCCTTGAAGATCGTCCTCGATTAGACTGACAGTTAGGGTCAAGTCTTGGTAAGCGGCAGCTCTGCAGTTATCTCAGTATGTATAGTGATGCTCCTCGCAGAACCCGTTTGACGTTGATGGTTTCAGGACGCAGAGAGCGACACTAGTATCTTCTATCATGATTTTCACCGCCCCGGTGACAGTATTGGTATGTTGCAGTACTATCCCTGCCGGAGAAGATGAACTGATGACGGGCCAGAGATCCCAATTCATCTCCATGCGGTCTGTGTGGCGACAAGCGATGCAACTGAGATCATTGAGAGCTTATCGCCAAGCCCGGCGCAGACCGAGCATATATCAGATGGTGAGGAACTGGTTGCCTTCGGAGTAGCGCATCACTAAGAAGGTACAGATCTGCCTGTCCGGCTCGAAAACTTCTCCCAGTACGGTCTGAACTCCCCTCACCCACAGGCCCTTTAATGAGAATTCCAATCCTGATAGATATCTTCTTAGCTGCGGCGGGGCTGGTGGTAGGGGTTGTACTTGTTGGATATGTGGACGTTGCTGGAAAGCGCATGAGACAACGGCGTCCAGACGAGGCTGAGAACGGCGAATACCAGAACTTAGCTCCGGAGGATGATGAGGAAGAATAGGGCGGCTTTGAGTGAATGTTTGAGTCAATTAACTTTGAGCACGTGGTGCGGTAAGGAGTTCCTTCCGTGATGCTAAACTTTCTAATACTTTACGCGAGGATAGGCATGAGATACCATTCCGCTTTTCTTTGAAGTTAATCATCATAATCAAGTTATATCACCATATCACCGAGGTGTAAGGCAAGCCCTCGACATATCCTAGTTTATACTCTTATAAAATGCTAGACACGTTCGCGCAACCTCAGCCCCGACTCTCACTATTCATCTGCACTGGCCTGTCTCTTCTGCTCTTTCTTGATTTTCTTCACCGATTTAGTGCTCGAGAAGAGATTAGGCAGATCGAAAAGATCATTTTTGGGATGATATTCAGGCAAAGGATCTTCTTCAGCCGCATGCTCTTCGGACCAAGCATCTGCCAATGTAAGCCGTCTAGAACAGTCCCGATCTAAAGCTTATTAACATACTCATAATTCCGGGATCCAAGGCTTGAGACCAAGCATACCTTTCCTTAGCAAAACTGCCAATTGTCCCAGACGATAAAGTTATCACTACGGTCGTAGCCCTGGCTCCAACGAAAGTTGCCGTGCGGCGTGCCGTACCAAGCTGCGCCCCCATCGGCCCGACCTCCAAGGAGTAGCCACTTATGCAGTTTACTTTGTAACCTGCCATAGTACGTGAAGAGCCCAAGCGGCGTCACACACAAGAACCCCATCATCAAGAATCCAAGCGGCCTGGAGCTGCGGCCCATTTGGCGCTAAGTATATTTGGCCAACATAGTGAAGACAGCCAAGCGTTGAAGGAAGGGCGGAGATTAATGCGAAAAGATGAGCCTTCATGGTGAATTGATGATTCTGGAAGAGGTTTGGTATAGAGGATCTATTTTTTGGCTGGAGAGGGACGACCGAAACACCGGGTATGGTGGACCGTAAAGCATATAGTAGCTTTAAGGTCTGAGAGATGAGTGAAGACGCTGTTATTACTATAATGTATCTCATACTCGAGAGGCCTTATATATGTGGTTGTGTAGAGGTCTCTAGACCTATTCGGATCTAGAGGCTTCCTCAAGATTACGGTGACTTAGTACTTACAGAAAAACATTAGTGCTTATAGAATGATATTAGTGCTTACAGAGCAATATCAGTGCTTACAGAACGACATTAGTGCTTACAGAGCGACATTAGTGCTTACAGAACAAGGACCACTACATCTATTATTTAGCTTTCAAGGAGGAACAAACAGGTGGGCAAGTTGGCAAGTACGCAACTGAATAACGCAGGGCTTGATCAGTTCTAGCTAATGAAACTACTATATACACGCCATTCTTATGAATGCCTATGTATTATTGGTGTAGACTATGGCACTGAAGTAGCCACTAGTGTTTTTGCGCGTGACTTCATATATGCAGAAAGCAGGGACAGTTCATAGGCAGAAAGCAGATCATAGGCACATCTGTCTAGGTACAGTGCATTCCTTGTCTAATAGTGGTACTAACATGTCTCTTCCATCAACAGCACCCTCCAGGGGTCAAGCCATGAAAACATCACAAATGAGGCTACCAGACACCGCCTTCAACTTACCACTAACTACACATCCTTAAACATAAAAAGCCCTGGCTCCTTCATTCTGTGATGTCTGTATTTAATAGCAGTCACGTTTTGACTGCTGTCAGGGGGAGAATCTTGTCATGATAAGGCTGCTGTTATGATAAGACATTAAGAGTATTAAGACTACTTTGAAGTCGAAGGTTGCGCGGATACTTAAGGTTAGGATAGCGAGGTCGCAGGGCTGTCGCGACTACCTTCCATATAGGCAGATACGTGAGATATATTACAGGTAAGAGGTTGGCTTACCAGAATATGCCATGAATGAGGTAGCCCAACCATCTAACTACCCGATAGCCAATCGCCTCCACAGTTCCCATAAATGTAGCATCATTTTCTACCTAGCCTACCTAATAATAATCCTCGCCCTTAGAGAGGGCTGTCACCGACCCCTTGGACCCGAACGCCGCATGCCTATGTCGCAGATTTGCGCCTCGACCTCCCCAAACTGCAGCCGAACCTTATCAATATCCCCCTCAGCGGCTCGAATCCCAAGCAATGGCCGACGGCCAAGCGGTCCAGCTCCGGATTCCGAGTCGTCATCAAGACACTTGAGAACGAGTTGTTTTGGGGGACGCCGTTTCGTCGCAGGGCGAAGAAGCCGACGACGACGCACGCAATCGTGACAGCCAGCGCACTCATGTAAGCCGCTAGCAGGACCGTACTGCCGTAGAAATAGTAGTTGCGGTTGGTCAAGTCCATTACTTTGACGGTGGAGTTTCCGCCATTAAGGCTGAGCAGGGTGTAGGTGAAATTGTGGCTGAGGTCCTCGATGGCCTGGGCCAAGGTTCCGTTCCGGCACGAAGTTTTAGTGGAGTCGTTGCCATGTTTATAATAATAGCTGCTGGTGTTCCATAATTCTGGACAGGCAAAGAGGCTGGTGTACGCAAGTGACGTATCGGTGTATGTCGTCGAAGATGCAACAGTCTTATCCTGATACACTCCGGCTCTCTTACTCTGAACCAGTTCGCCTTGGAGAAGACCCGAGAGGATCATCTGGATTATGTAAAAGCCTGCATTCACTGTTGGATCTACTTCTGAGTATGAAGGCGCTGCGAAGTTGATAGCAGCGCTTTCATTCCAATTGGCATAGGCGATGTGGTCGACTGAGATTGGCGTCAGCGTCTGAATGCCGTTGGTGAAGTGCATGTCGACTACGTAGGAGGTATTCCAGAGCTGGCAGACAATCTCAGTGGGCTGTGTGGCGTTGTCGTTCCACAGCGGATTGCTGCCTGCAGCTGATATGAAGACGGTATTGTTGAGATCCGAAGGTGCAGTCCCATGTAGAGCCTCGTTGTCTGGAACTGCGGCTCTGTGATTTCGCTATCCCACAGTTTCTGCGTCACCCCGTCTATCTCCATGAGAGCTTCACTCAGTCGCTGGCATTTGTACGAAGGACCCAGAATGAGAGATTGTAAGACGAGTTGGAGAACGGTGCAGGAACTGGAAGCACTTGGGCCGATGAGGCCAAGGTTGTGAAGACGCGGGCCATGCTGGCAGATGGGGAGGTGATGTGCCACGCCTCATCGAATTGTGCCTCATTACGCCAGAATGATGGGTCGAAGTTAACGTTTGGAACGAGCCGCTCGATCTCATCCCTGGCTGGATATGTAACCACGTTCAAAGTTGCGGGCGTAACGATCGCCGTCAGAGGAATCAGCCTGGTCGGATCGAGAATCAGTCATAGGCTCACCACGAGTCATGGAGGTGCACATACCAGGAAACAATCGCCAGCACGGTCAGCGTCTTTGCATAGACCCACAAGTCCAGGGTGAGAAGAGCAAGAGGGCTGTCCCGACGGCAAACATGCTATCAATCCCACTGAGCCGGACGCTCTTCCGGCGGAGGGTGGCCCAGGTCTCCTGCACCGCTGCGAGCCAACGGCGGACGCCAGGCATGATTTGATCAAAAACGCGAAGCCAGTTCCGATCCGGATCGCCCACGTCTGTTCCTCGCGAGACGCGACACGACCGCCGTCGAGGCTCCTGTAGTAGAAATGATGACCCATGGACAGCATCGCACCGGATATGACGAGCCCGACCATCAGGGCCGGATGCCTCCATCCAATGCCCATGTCGCCGGTGTATCCGTCTCTTGGACTGGCGCTGGCCACTGGCGACTGGGGTTGTTTGTCCGGGACCGTGCGATCATACGTTGGCGGAGACATATTATATTGAGGTGCCCGGACAAGAGCGGACTCTGGCCCGTCGGAGACAGAGGCCGTCAGCCGCTCTTATAGGAAACGCGGCTCCTGAGAGAGCTGAGAATTAGCAAACCCTGTCAAGTTGTTTGTGGGCCATGGCTGAGCCTTGCCTGCAGGATCCTTTGCTTTGCCGCCTTCATTCTGCCTATCAGTGCCGTTTTCATTGGCTTTATTTCAGCGAGGGACGAAAGCGGGCCATTTATGGCCTCTGGATGTCAAGAAGCAATGTAGAGCAGGGCTGGTTTTCAGCCCACCATTACTAGCAGGCGCTGTGAGCCGGATCGCAGTGCACTTTCCACTATGGAAAGGCACAGATAGCTGAAGCTGAAGCGACCTGCTGTTAGTGCTGACTGTGTTGCCCATCGCTCGATTTGAATCGCCCGCAAGACGCGCGCTAACCGGTTGGAGGTCGTTTGCGATACTTTGGGCCTCGAGGCTCGAACATCCATGCTGAGCCAGCCTTTTCAATCAGTGTGCAACGTTGCGGGCAGTAGCACTAGACAGGGCGGGGAAGTGAAAGTGCTGGTTCACGATATCGGGAAGAACAAGGACTTGAACAAGATCAAGCATGACAGGATGCATACTCTTTTTTTTCAGACGGGCAACACCACAGACCGCGGGTCCTGCCAATTGCTCCTCAAGTGGACCCTGCAAAGTTGCAATAGGTCGAATCATCCCAAAGCGCTGCCAAGCACCGGCCAGGCACAGAATACGAACTGTCCATTCAAATTGATCTCCCTGGGATCGTAAGTAGTTTTCACATTTTTCATATTCCAAGTTCATCTAATCAAGCGCCATTTTGTTGGTCGGATAACAATGTCTGACCGTGGAAATGGAACTGTCAAATGGCTCCATGATGAGAAGGGTTACAGTTTTATAACCCGCGACGTGGGGGAGATATATGTGTATCCTCTCGCCAAATTGAAACAGCTGGTTTCAGATCTCTTAAAGAGGATAGAGGGTCAGTTTTAAAGCAGTTCGGGGTGCAAGAGGCTAGCAGGCAAATAACGGTCGGGTAGAACAGTAGGGAGTCGTACTACGAATTCAGCAGAAAAGCAGGACGAGCAAAGAAGCAATAAATGCTTCGAACTGTAAATGGTACCCATACACAACTTATACCACCAGAATTTATTTCTTTTTATTATGTATTATTCTTTTTCTTTTCGGAGGCTTCTGCAAGTGGTGGCATGATATAACCATATTTTTCCAGGCGAGTGGTCCACCTAACAAGTGGTCCACCTGTCACACCCTGGGATCCGTCTCTACTGTTCTCTGGCTAGTCAACTACTTTGGGAACGGGTGATATAGTCCCTGGACTATATCCAATACTTGCCTGAGGCCTACTGACTGGGTAGCCTAATGATGCAACACCATACAATGATCTGAATAGGATTAAAGGATAACCAAAGGTAACACAAGAATAATATAGTAGAGATAGAAGCAAGGCCTATTAAGTATGTATACTTAATAGTAAAAGAGTAACTAATAAATCAGACTAGTGAACTTATACTTAAGTAAATAACTTGTATTAAATATAAGGAACTAAGCTAAGAGTGCTAGATATAATAATAATAACATCCTTATATATCTATAGTTCTCTCAATGGTATACTGAATGTATTTCTAAGTATAAAGGTGGTAGATCTATATACTCTTATTCTAAGGTCTTAGTATACTATTCTATATACCACTTCATCATGTGCTTGTGGTTGTAGAATAACTATTTAGTTATATCCTACTATATGGTTTTCTATAAGGATCCTATCTAGATTAAGCATTTCTCCAGATCACTCTGTAATCCTTCTAGATTAATTAGTGATTGATAATCCCCTTTAATTCTGCCTATCACATCTGCCTTATACTAATATAGCTATGTTAGTATTATAACATTACCCTCCCCCTTCTAGTATTTCATCCTTAAAACTTGATTTAAAAAGCAGCGCTTCCCCCAGGTGAGTAATATCTTATTTCTATTTCTTTTTATTATATTTGCCTATTATGCTAAAGTATCATGCTGATACCTCATCTAATAGTCCCTATAAGCTTCCCTGTGATTATCCTGCTGTTTATATTAAGTAAGAGGAGTATATTTATTATAATAGGTTATCTTATCTTCTTTATGTAAGTATTATTTGTTATTAGGTTAGGAGTATATAATAGATTAAACTTATTATTATCTATTACTTACACTCATCAGGGCTATTTATGCAAAAAGGAATTTCATACTATAAAAGAGTAGGATATTTTAAAATAAGTAGAGGACAAGATAGCTAATAATATTACTAAGGCAGATACTACACTTAAGCTATTATAAACCTAAGTTAGAGCAGCTTTAGGCTCACCTAGCTAAGGTTTAATTAAAAATTATCATGACCTTGGCTCATTATTCTTGCCTTTAAAAAATAGTAATGTTTTCTTAAAGAGTGTGGTTTTAAAATATTAGAATATGATGCTGAGCT
>NW_020194290.1:0-116577 GCF_002847465.1 Aspergillus novofumigatus IBT 16806 | reverse complement strand
CCCTAACCACCCTAAACCCTAACCCTAGCAGCTAGATGAGGGTTTGCTAGATCATATGCTTAAAGAGTTTATGCAAGATGATCAGGTGACCTTCAGGAGCCCTGAGCAGCGCCAGGCATTCCATCTCATGATGAAACAGGTGCCCTATCTCTTCTTAGTACTCCCTACTGCAGCTGGCAAAACAACACTATTCCTTTTTGGGGCTAGTCTAGCTACTAGTCAGGTGACCATGGTGATTGTGCCATTAATCTCTCTGAAGCTAGACCTATCTAGGAAAGCTGCTGCCTTAGGCCTCCAGCCTACTATCTGGGACCCAAATCAGATCATGCCACCTGTCACGGACTAGAATATCTCAGTCTGAGGCTTTACTCTAGCCGTCCCAATAGGCCACGAAGGTATGAAGTGGAATTGCTAGAGAAGGAAGGAAACTAGGTACAGGCGGCTATCATACTAATCAATGTAATAACCAGTCCTAATCACGTGATTGATCAGTTGGTGGTGTCCAGGCTGGACGCCAGTTGCTAGTCAGGTGATCACACAGCCGCGTACACAAGGCGGCGCGTGTCATGGGGGCAGCCCATGACACCACCAGCTAGTTCTAGGCTTATCTTAGTGCAGATTGAGCACCTAGAGCACCCTAGATTCAATGAGCTAGCTGATCATCTGATTACCCAACAGAGGCTAGCGCGAATCATCTGGGATGAATGTCATCTGATTCCACTAGCTAAAAGCTATCGGCCAATCATGTCGCGGGCCTGGCATGCCCTAGCCCTACCTGTGCCCATGGTATTCAGCTCAGCTACCCTACCTCATCACCTGCAGGCTGAGCTAGTTGACATGATGAAGCTAGGGTCCCTACCCCAGATTCCAGTGGTTAGGGCAGACCTTACCCTTCCAAACATGGTGTATAGGGTGGAGAAGGCCCCTGACCGCCTGCCTGAAACAGAATATGCCCCCTATCTCAGGCACTTCATCAAGACCTTTGAGATGAAACATGGCCCATTCAGGTCTAGTACTAGTGCTAGGCCTAGGGCTAAGGTGATCATCTTCTGCCGGTCCAAACGGCTAGTGGATGCCATATCTGAGGAGATGGAGCCTGAGGCAGCCAAATTCCATGCTGATCTATTAGATCAGGCTAAGCTAGATCAGCTAGATCTATTTCAATCTAGCAGGTATATCTTAGTGGCTACTGGCGCCATTGGGGCAGGGTATGATTTCCCTGATGTTGACTTGGTCATCCATTTCATGCCTGGGAAATATGAGATGACTAGTTTCATGCAGGAATCTGGTCGCGCTGGTAGATCACCTGATCAACCTGGATGGTCATATTGCCTAGTGAAGGCATTCTGGATGCAGGCTAGGCCTAATCAGGAAGGTGAAGCCCTAGAGGTCACCACATTCCTGAATTATCTAGGTGATCAGGTCTGCAGGCGACGTGTGATATCTAGGGTTTTCAATGCTAGGGCTATTGAGTCATGTGACCCTAGCTGGGCCCTCTGTGATCTATGTGAGCATAGGCAATCAACACTAGGCCTAGTTAGGCAGGTGGTTAGGCAGGCAGAAGGGCAGAATCATATCCAGATTGATTTCTTTGCAAAAGCAATGAGATTCTGGCATGAAAGATACTGCCTGATCTGCTTTATTCAAGGTAAGCTATCTATTGAATCTATGGATCTATTGAATCTATGCTAACCTATGATCTAGAAGATGAAAACCTGAATCGTCAGGAAGCAAGAATGAGGTCATGTGCTCATGGCACTAGTGAATGTTCTCAGTGGAAGGAATATCAGATGGATGCAACTAGGCTAAGGCAGCAACATGGGAAGCCTGAGGCAGAAACCTGCTGCTTTAGGTGTCTCCTACCTACTAGGGCATGCAGGGGCCCTCTCCTTACCCAGGATGGCCAGGCCTGTTTCTCATCTGATCTGATTAGGGTATTCTGGTGCCTAGTCATTGAGTATAAGGAGGAGCTAGAGCATGACCCTGCTAGCTGCCTAGATACTAGCTTACTGCCTCAGGCTGCTAGGCTAGAGAATGTTATCTTGAAGAGGTGGGAGCTAGATACAGAGATGGTGCTAGGGGCACTATTATTCTATAGATTTGCTATTTCTCATTCTGCTAGATATGGTTGGTAGGCCTAGATAGATCTAGAAGATTCTAGAAGCACTAGGCTAGCATGAGTTAAATATATATTTGTTTTCCCTTTATTCTATATATATTTAGTTATATATATTCACTAGTCAAAGGTCTCCTGAAGTCTGGATGACTATACTATATATATTCTAGGCCTAATGATGCTGAATCACCTCATCTAGTGCCCCTGTGCAGGGACCTATTGAAGCCGAATCACTAGCCTAAACCATACTAAATCAACTAGTCTAGATACCCCACACAGGGACCTATTGAAGCCGAATCATCTAGTTGAGATAGCCCACGCAGGGACCTATCGAAGCCAAATCACTAGGCTGAGCCATACCGAATTACCTAGTCTAGATACCCCACGCAGGGGCCTATCGAAGCCGAATCACTAGGCTGAGCCATACTGAATCAACTAGTCTAGATAGCCCACGCAGGGACCTATTGCAGCCGAATCACCTAGTTGAGATAGCCCACGCAGGGACCTATTGCAGCCGAATCATCTAGTCTAGATAGCCCATGCTGGGCCCTATCGAAGCCGAATCACTAGGCTGAGCCATACTAAATCAACTAGTCTAGATACCCTGCTCAGGGACCTATTAAAGCCGAATCACTAGGCTAAGTAATACCAAATTAACTAGTCTAGATACCCTGCTCAGGCACCTATTGAAGCTAAAACATCTAGTTAAGATAGCCCACGCAGGGACCTATCGCAACCAAATCACCTAGTGTAGATAGCCCACGCAGGGACCTATCGAAGCCGAATCATCTAGTTGAGATAGCCTGCTTATAGGCCTCTCCCTACTAGACCACTAAGTCTAGACCTACTCTCTAGATGAAATCCACAAAACATTAACTTCTATGAATTTTTAAAAATTCTAGACTTAGCATTACTAAGCATACTATATATCATTCTTCTAGTTAAAATAAGGCCTATTCACTAAAAATAGTGATAATTAGTCAGCAGGTAATAAATTTTAAAGTCTTCTTTAAGAATTTTTAAAAAATCAGGAATCATGCTTACATAATCTGACTATTATCATTCTATAGCTAAAAGTCCCTACTATTCACTAAAAATATTAATTATTAGTCATCTAGTACTATACTCTTCATAAATACTAGAAATTATTTTTCTCATAATTTCTGCCTGAATTCTAAGGCTCTGCTAGGCTAATAGATGCCTTAGGCACTAATCTATACCAGGTGGTGGCCTAAAAGGGTATAGGCTTCCCGCAGATAGTGGTCTTGGCAGACCCCAACAAAAATTTTCAACCTTACTCCTACCCTCCTAGTTCGACCACCTTCCTGGTAAATAATCTAGAATTTAATATTAGAATATAATAATTTAGCTAATTAGAATCATAAATTATTTTAAATCATTCAAAAATATTAAGATTTGATAAAGTTAAGGGGTAGGGAGGAGTTACCCTCCTCCCCTCCCCCCTGTCAACCCTAGGATTAGTATGATGCCCTCCCCTAGGCATGGGCGCTTATAGTGTTCGGAATCAGAATGGCTTGTATGACTGCCCATTGTGATATAATCTCTCGTCCATATGAACATCCAACGTGGATGCGGCAACCATATACCCTGTGGCAGATGGTGGCCCGCGGGTAGTGTGATGCCTGATGGATGGATTACAGTCACTGCCTACACAAAGAAATGTTATTACCTTGTCATATCCTGCTAAGAGGAACGGTAGAGCCGAAATCCAGCCTCGTAAGCAGGCTCCAAGTCCACTGAAAATCTCCTTTCTTCCTCTAATTCGAGGAATCTCTCTGGGAATTGAAGGGGGGATCTTCCCGTGCACAAAAATGAGAGCGGCAGAGATGAGGAACATGGTGCTGAGAACGAGGGCGATAAGTAGGTCTGGATAGGTAGAAAACATGAGCTGTCTCGTCATCCTGTGGAATTGCGGGTGTTCTGGTACTGGGTATAGAAAGGAAAGTCTCAGGATTGGATGACTTGAGCTCTGGCAGCCGAATCTGGAAGATATCAGGCGAACATTTATGGGGAAGAATTATGCAGAGGGCCATGAATCATCGCAGCCAAGGCTAACGCGTAAGAACAGATTGTAACCCGACATGCGTCTATGAATCTCAGAAGTAACCTTAGAAAGCGGTCCATGGCCAGCGTATCCACGGACCGAAGACCAGTCGGAGCATGCTAACAGGGGAGATCATAACATCAATTCTAATTGCAAAGCAGTCTCATCATAATCCCACAATTCTGCAATTATTGATTACAAAATTGTACACTTCATTGATGAGAATGACCACCACTCCATGCCGTTCCATGTCCGGTCAAAATTGGTCAACCAACGCCAAATGCGCAGTCATCCGACCGACAATACTGACGGCGAATATGCAGACAGTATTCCGCTGAATTAGCAGGGCATGCTCCCATTCACTGGGCGCGAATTTCATAGCTGTGAAGACGACCACGACACTGAGGGCCAGCCAGCTCGCGAAGAGGTACTGATGAATTGGGTCCTCCTTTTGTTTTGGCGTTGGGGTTGGGGGCGGGGGGGGGAGTTGGTTTTATCACGGAGTATATGAACTCAAAGGCGATACCGCAACAAAGTGGCATCAATGGCATGCAGTAAATACGGTCCTGGAACGACTTGCGGATCATTCCAGGGTAACTAGCGAGCCAGCATACACACATGCCAACGCTCGTTACAGTGAGTGTAGAGGGGTTCTGGCGATACCCGCGAGACGCCTGCAGCTCCTCGACCTGGGACATTCTTAGTAAAAATAGTGTCAGGAGGAACTGTCACTGTAGGCTTCTTTGATAGATCGATGCATGTGTTTTGGGTAGTTAAAATTTTTGTGGACCGTCCATGAGGCGGTACAGTTATTAAACAGAACTGGTTGGCATTTTTGGCGCTGAACAATGAATTGACATCATAGCCGGAAGGGACCTAGGGTCTAGATATGATGACTGGCTTATTGCTTGAGAGGATTCTAGGAAGACATGGGGTCATCTTGCCTGGACTTAACTGTGGTGCTACCAGATGCCTGGCTACAGCATCGCCGCTTTTTCTTTCGTAGGGCTGAATTAACGTAGCATCCGGCGGGGAACGATCCGCACGGCTTAGGCAGACCTACCCATAATCAGCATGGTGGATACGTATACCACTGCAAAGGCGTGGATACAACGGTAGGATGCTCTTCAGTGTGACACTATCTGTTATCTCATTGCGACGGGTCCATGATGGTCCATAGTGTTTGCCATTATATTTGTACATTCAGACGTTTTGCACCCACCAATAGCCGTCCATTTCATTTGGTTCATCCTGTGGAATGCGCCGGCCTCTGCGGAATCTGCGACTCCAGACGATCCCTTGGTTCCGATAAATTCTGCAGATTTACTTTCTGTTCGTCAGGTAACACCTGTGGCAGGTTGATGGAACCCGCTTTACCATTACAAGAGAAATCGCTCGTATCTCTCATACAAATACCCAGCATCAGGGCTTGAGTGAGTGAAACTGCTGCGATAGACACATAAAAAATAACAGGGTTCTGCCTTGCTGGATATCTGTTTGTCCTTGAAAATCTGATCTTTCAATCCCTCCGGCCCTAAATTCCTTGTTCAACCATCTATTGGAGCCATCTGCTCGCATAATTAGCACTGATACGGCGGAAAGTTCAGGTCGCATTGGACCTCAACTTCACGTTTTCTGGGCGCAGCTGCCTACGAACTTCCCAATGCACTCGATTTTCGTCAACATGAGCTTATTGCAACCTCTTTCAGTGCAGCTGATTACTTTGGCACTTCCCTTCAGTGTTCATCTCATCCGCTACGCCCTTTTCAGTGTCCTGATTACCTGTACCCGAAGAGGTTCCCTATCCCGGTACTTTGGTATTGGTACACTGGTATTTCTGTCAGTAATGGAAGGCGCTAGCGCAGTATTACTTCCTTTATATCGCCCACTAGGGGCGTATTTGGGTGCGGATGCCTTCCTACATACTTTACATGCAGTCAACCTCTTGATCCTCCTCGAGCTTGATGGAGCAGACCTTGAAAGGGAGGGTCTCTTACACCCCCACGCGAGCCTGAGTAAGAGAATTTGGAGCGGAGTGTATCTACAATTCAATTATCGAGGCATTCGGACGAAGTGGCAGGTGAAGAACACACCGGATTTCCTGCCCTGTTTGAAACACGCCAAGCGTCTAAGCCCAAATCAATTCTGCATGAGGCAGAGCATTATTGCAGCATGGCAACTCTTTTCTATCGCCCTTACAGTCCGGTTTGTGCAGAGCATTGTACCCAATTCGACGACGTGTGGTGAAGTCCTGCCCTGGATTAGGGAGTTCCTGCGAGCCTGGCAAATCTACATGCCTCTTGTATGGATTCTCCTCGCTCGCCCAACTCTTGACATTGCTTTCCGGCTGATCAGCGTTGCCTCCGTCGCCATAGGCCTAACTACACCAGTCGATTGGCCGCCTCTATTCAATAGCACACTGGACGCTTGGACTCTGCGCCGGTTCTGGGGGCTATATTGGCACCAGTGGCTGCGATGGCCTTTTACAGCCATAGCGACATTCTTGGTGAGGAAGATCTTGAGAATTTCAAAACCAGGGCCGGTGTACAGATACTTCCATGTTCTATGTGTCTTCAGTCTCTCAGGTATCCTCCATCTCATCAATGACGTCCTCCTGGGAGTTCGATGGCGTGAATCAGGCGCTCTGCTATTTTACTGCAGTTTCACTATGGGATTTATGATTGAGGACGGTATCCAGGAGCTGTGGCGTCACATCACAGGAAAACATGCAAAAACACTGTCAAACAGGAGTGATAATGAAGGGCAGTCAAAGGACACTGCCCAAACCATCACTCCTCTGTGGAAAAGATTGGTTGGATTTCTGTGGGTATGGGTCTGGATGAGCATGATGACGCCGGTGTACATCCAGCCATTCTTGCAGGCGGTATGCCGCCATGGTACTGCATCCGATTTCCTTCGCATGATTCGATATCTGAATCCTGAGATTGGGGTAGTGTGTCTGGCGGCAGGAACACTGTTTCTTTGGCGTCACATTGGTATAAGCATCTGACAAGGACACCTGTTCTGCTCGCTGAGTTTGCAGATGAGAATAACAAGCAACATCAGGGATTAGACAACTACGGTAACTGGAAGGTGAGCAACCCTGCGCTAAAGGCCGGTGGATTCAGTTTGAGTACTTCAAAATTTGGTACCCTGATGTGGATGATACCCTTATCCGTGCATCGAGTTGCAGGGGAATTGGCGGCTGAAGAAAGAGTGAACTTATTTTAGCTACAGTTTCAACTCTGTCATTTATCGTCTGTTTCTTAAAAGTATCTAGCTCAGAACATTTAATTAAGGGGGATTCCGCTGCTTTTGACATGACACTGTAGAGTCAAATGCTGACTAGAGAGTGGTGGCCGTTGTATATTATTCAAGCATCACTACTATGGTCACTCCCATCTAATAATATGGACAGGTATTGCTGTAGCATTAGAAACAAGCCAACCTACGAACTACGACTACAGCACCCACCCTCTCACCTCTTCCATCTGCGCATACTACTCCTTGATATATGGAAGCAGCATATGCGGTCCATAAGGCTCCAGCTCCTATTGCAGACTTGGCGCAGGAAGCCCAGTCTCCTTTAGGTAAGACTTAGTTAATTTCTCAATTATGCATCCTCAATCATATTGCTGGGCCTTGCCCACTGCATCCTGAGCAGCTATCATACTCATCCTTTAGGCTCTAGTCTCGGCTTCATGCACGCTCAGATTATCCGGATTACAATCACACTGTACTTATTATAGGCAACTAGCTGGGGTAAATTCATACTTTCATATAAGGATACTAAGTATGTTTGTAGGTATAGGGCTATTAAGAGGTTCAAACTGCATAGATATTAGTAGCTTTACTCCCATTCTTACTTGCTACTAATATAGTTGTAGTCTACAGTATTTAATATCTGCTGTGTGCACAGATGAAGGTTTTAGGGAAGGGCTTCTCTTGGCCGGAAAGCCACTCTACAGGCATGGGGTTTGTAAATTGGTACTACGTAAAGTATGAACTCTATCTGCATTATTTTTTCCTGTGATGGCACTTGCAGATAATTGATTTACGGCTTGGTGTGTGGTTCGTCCTTTCAGCACGTTTCCTTTAGTTTGCTTCAACCGATCCCAAGTAGAATAGGGCCTATCTATAGTGAGCAGGACTACTTTAATCACGCTTAATCTCACACTACAGTTGACAATGCGTTCCATTTTTTACGTTCCATTGCTGATATATCTAGAACAAACGTTTGAGTATCTCATACATCAATCTGATGTTTCTAAGACGGACATGCATGGGTCACAAGCCTGTCAGGCTGTAGTTTCCAGTCCAGGGTCTTATAGCAGAAATTTGCCATTGAAGCTTTGAAGTCAACAAGTGGCTGATAGGGGATAGGTGGTGTATATGCTAATTAGGGAAGAAAACACGAGAATGACCACCAAGAGAAAAGTGGCCAGTGAACACAGGTGATCACAGAGTTATACATGCTAATATTAATAGCGCGCGAAGTATTAAGACTGTAGATTTTTTTAGGACAATAGAACTCTATCTTTCTTTTCATCAGATATTTAAATAGTCTAGTAAATATTGAAACTTACTAGCTTTAATTAAAGAGCATACTAAGTCTAAGGGGGTGTAAATAAACAGAGCATTATAAAAAATATTCAGAATACAGTGACCTGAATGCAATAGTTACAATGACAAAATATAGAAGCTATAAGATTATGCTCAATGAGCAACCACTTATAAGGGGGTCTCGCCATAGTGCGTCTTGTAGAATAAAATGTGCACCTCTTTACTCCTGCACACTAAGGTTGAGATTGTGTTAGCAGCTGAATACATTGTGAAGAGCGGGGGTTGAAGTGGAGGAATCCAGGGCGCTAGCGTGCCCTACCATGCAGCAGTGCCTGCACAGCTGCTGGACATAAAGTATAAAAGATACTATATTTTGCGTGCGGTGAGACTGCCTATTTCCAGGAAAAACCATTGATAATAAGAAATAAGTTGGGGCAATTATTGCCTGGCATGCTGTTAAATTTATATCATAGTATTTTGGGATTGATCTTCATGCAGCCGACTGCAATGAAGGTATTTAAGAGTTAACGTAATTGGTAAGCGAGCGGCCATAACTGTGCGGCCACCATACCCCAATCGACTGTACCGATCGACTTTCCATGTATGATCCGACGACATTTCTGAGATACTTAAAATCCTGAGGACATGAGTCAGCCTACTCCTATTAGATGCTTAAGGGACTCTAAGTATGATAAGTAGATTAAGATAATTTTTAACTTTAGTTACTTAGGTATAGTTATATAAGCTCTTGGGTTTGTTCTATGGGTAAAATAAATTACCTTAAATATGGTTCCTATAGATGTGAAAGTCCTGTATAGGAGACTATGGCAGCATACAGAAGCTAAAATATGGTGGTGCATTGCTGTTACTAATGATTAGGTGGATCTGATGGAAGCATTATTAAAGAAGAAAGAAGAATTAGTTAGTAGTTTCTCCTTTTAATCTAGGGAGAATTAGGACTAATAACCATCTGCTATTTAATTTACAGAACCTGACTATAGATAAGCTTATTACTAATGCTGAACTCCTTATTATTACTAGTTTAGAAACAACTGCAATCCTTCTCAGCAGAGTGACCTATTTTCTACTCTAGAATCCAGCAGCTTATCAGCAGTTAGTTAATGAGGTGCAGTTAACTTTTAGCAGTAAGAGAGACATTAACTTCTTTAGTATTATCTAACTCCTATACTTGCTGGCTTACCTAGATAAAGCTTTATATATGTATCCATTATTAGTGAACAGTCTTCTGCGTGCCATTCCTAAGGGAGGAGTGCAGATTTTAGGGTAGTATATTCTAGAATAGGTTAGAAGATATTAATATATTAATAAGCAATGAGTAATATCATTAACTATATCTATAGATATATATGGCTGTTCCCTAGTGGGCACTCTATCACTGCAAGGAATACTTTACTAAGCCTAATACTTTCAACCCTGAGTGCTTTCTTGGTGATTCTAAGTTTACTAATAATTAATAAGATGCGCTGTAAGCCTGTAACCCTTCAGCATTAGCCCACGGAACTGCCTTGGATAGAAGTAAGTAAACTTAGATATTATATTAGGAAGCTTACTAACTCCATATTTAGCCTTGCATATGCTGAAATGGGTTTGATCCTCGCCCTTATCTTTTTTAATTTTGACATGAAGATTGACCATGATAGTCCATATTAAATTATTTAATTGCACCTGCTTGGCACGTATGCTATTGCGGAACCTGGTGGACATGTAGTAGAGAACCTTATTAATAGCTAATAATTAGTAGAAGCTAATATTAGGAATAAACCAGAGAAATTATGGATATCTGCTGCACTAACATGATGATTATAGAAGGCAGGATTATTAATCCACATGCTAATTAAAGTACACAAGGTACTTAAAGAGGTTGATGACCCCTCATTCTCATATAATAAACTTTTAAAAATAACTTGAAAGGATTAGGAATCCACTGAATATCTAGGAGTATATTTAAAGCAGGTAGGGGAGGGTGTCTTAATAAAATAATATACTTAATGAATGAGGCTTTAAGAATGCATTAGTAATATACTAATAGGGAATGGCTAACCTGTGCACTATTAAAAAGAGTTAACTCTAGGAAGTGACTGGAGTGAAATTAAATTGACTTCTTTAGATGATAAGCTGAATAGGGGAATAATATATAAATTATTAAGGAGTGATTAACTCTAAAGGGATGCTAGTAGGAAAGACACAGACTTTAATAGACTATTTATAGTGGTGATTCCAGCTCATTAGGAGTAATTAGAGAAGGATAAGCTGCTTAGTATTATAAGAATATTAAGATAAAGGAATGAATTACCCATTTAACTAAAGCTAATTACTTAAAGATAGCTAAGTATAAAAGAAAACCATAAACTAATACTAGGTAAGAGAGCTATGTCCATACTAAACTCTGAGAACTATAAAATTAATCTAACTAAAAAAGCTTCTTTAACTTTATTAGCTTCCTTAATAGGAGCTATACTTAACCACCTTAGCCTCTACCTCAGCCTTAATGATCACCCTGGTCTAAAAGGACCTAGTTCTAATATGCCTTCTTATGCTTATTAACCTCCTCTATATCTTCTTCCTCCACCTTAATGGCCTCTAGAGCATCAATCTGATTCACTATGACCTTATTAAACTTTACTAGGTCTTAGTGAATGGAACATAGGCGCCCTAAGTTCTTAAAATCCTTAGTAGAGATTAGCTAGGTAAGCACTTAACTATCTATGGGATGACCTTAATGTCTCTGCTTTAAAGGAGTAGTATTAGTTAAAGGGGTCAGATGTTTCTTCCTCTTATTAAGAAGGGTGGAAGGGGCCTTGGAAGGAGCATCTTAGGAATGATATTAGTAAAATAAGACTACATCAAACTTATTAGCCTGGAAGAACCTATATGGACAAAGATTAATAGACTTATAAGGTGAAGTAGGAGCGCTTGTCTTTAATATAAAGGGAGGAGGATTAAAAAAGGACTTCTTCTTCTAAGAATAAGTAGTAGGGCCTTTGGACAGAGAAGATATAATAATCTCTAGGGTTAACTTTTTCGCAGATACTTTGCCTTTCTTAAGGGGAGTATTCATGACTAGTTGCCTAGTCCCTATTAAACTAGCAGTAATGTTCTCTATTTTAACAGGTGGCTAGTCATATATAATAAGGCTGTTATCATTAAGAGCATAAAGCCCCCTTACTTAAGGAACAGACTGTATGAATTAGAAAAGAATAAAATAAAAATAAGGAAGGAAAAGAGAATTTATATATATTAAGGTTAGGCTTCTAGACTCCTAATTTACTAAGGTAAAAAGAGCAGTCTGTACCTTTGCTATTCTATATATAATTTACATAGGTGCTAGTATACAAAGAATAATATTATCCAGAAGAATTAATTATATTAGGGGCAGCTATGCAAGAATAAAAGGTACTATGACCACCTGCATAGGTAGAACATGGTTTAGATATCTTATTGCCATGTTATTATAGGAGGAAGGCATCATGGTTAGGTTGTGTCTTAAGGTCCTTTATAAGAATCTGCTTATTTTAAGTAGCCTAGTTAATCTCTTATATAGGGTCTAGTAACATCGCGCAGGATGTTTAAGTGCTTATTAACTTGTAGCTAATCTCTTTCTTAGCTACCTATACAGTGCCAGTGCGTTCAGGAATATTAGGCATCTTAAAATTAATAGAATGAAGATGAAATAAGGCATGAAGAACACTAAAATACTCTATATCAGGGAGCAATAATAAGAGACTGTTGGTTTAGATAAGAAGGAGTTTAGCTAAGGGATGTGGTATTAAGGCTTAAACTACAAAATATTATACATGATGAAGTGCTAAAGGTTAAGGGTATTTATACCTAGGCTATACATGCTAGCAGTAAATGCTTACTTATTTATTTATAATTATTAGTTAATTCTACCTTTATTAATTCTTTTATTTATATGTGTTTATGAATAGTGATATTTATTATAATTCCCTATATACTGCTTAGTGATTACTAATTGCTTAGGCAACTCGCGTATTAACATCACTAAGTAAAGGGATCTAATTACAACCCTTATATATTAATAAAGAAGATGCTGGGCCACCACTACCTTGATTTTGAAGTTAGAGAATAAAGAACAATTTGGTTAGTTCCATGGATGTTTAACAAAGAAATAATACTATCTAAATGCCAGATCTGGTAATTAATATATCTTGGTAATAGTTAAACCCTGTTTAGCTGCAATGATGGGTGCTGACTAAACCTTCTGCTTGCTGACTAAGAACTCTGCGGACAGAGTTTGATCTAAGCAGGGGAGGATGTGATATTAATTAATATGTGTGATTTTGATTAAGTCTATGAGGGTGCGCAGAGGATATTGGTAGATGTCATCAGCATGTATGTAACCATGTATATTCTTATGTTCCTTCATAGCTTAGGTAGAATTATAAAAGGGGCCAGAATCCCTTAATATCAGCAGGACATGTACGGGGCGGCCTTTGGCCTACCCCCTACCCTCGCACGATTCGAAGGCTCTACGCCCTCTGCGATGAACGATTATCCCAATATTTAGTGGGTGCCCCTTAGAATAGATATTCTATATCTTAAAGCTATTCTTCTTATTTCTAAAGGGTATAATTAATAGTAGAAACAGGGAGATTTTAGAACTAAATCTTAGGTTTAGAGGGTGGCTGTAAAGAGATATATAATTAGTTATAGCCTAATTATAGTAATTAGTCCCTTTCCTTAATCTCCTCTTATAATTATGCTATGGTCTTCTAGAGCTCCTAGAATCTTTTAAGTTTAGAGATATCCTATTTAATATAATTAAGGTCCTCTAATATAGGGGGCTAGTTCTATAATAGATTAGGGTTCCCTCTAGTAGGGGAGCTGCTCTGTCCTGTGGAGGTAGAGGCAGGTATTTAGTAATGTTACAGGACTAATTTAGTATCTAAAGGTATTATAACTGATACTTAGGTAGCTAAAGAGGAAGGATTAGAAATTATAAGGATCTACTTAGTAGGGTAGATAGCCTATTAACTAGGTAAGGATTAGTAATGATTATAAGGAGGAAAGGAATAGTATATTTAGTTAATCCCCTTCATATAAGAACTAATCCTTGTCTTCTTCTAGATAGATAAGGAGGAAATGTTCCTATATACCTTCATTAATAGTTTGATGATGCTTTGGCCATGATGCGTAGATATAGGTAGGTGATATCATATATAGGTGCAATGCAAGGTAATAATGTAACCTAATCTGCATCCACTCCATTACACTATATCTCTAATCTATTCTTCCCTTTTTTAGAAGGAATATTTTAGGGTAAAAATAGGAAAACTTTTAAACTTAACCTCTTACTTATCCTTATAAGGTGAAAAGGTGCTATTTTAATAGGTAATTAATCTATATTTAATAGATTTAGTACTCTTCCTAGTTTCCTAAATTTATTTAAGTTTAGTAATATTATATAAGCTATTAAATTTCATCCTTACCTAGCTTCCTATGTTAAATAGAAGAAGTAGAGGAATTACTATCCTCTAGTAGTAGTGTATTACTAGCATGTTCCTATTAGGGTTGTTATTTTCGTGGGTTGGGCCGGGTTCTCCTATCTTTTGAACCCAACCCGCCGGGTTCGGGTTCTAGATTTCTAGGGCCTAAACCCAGCCCATAACCCGGCGGGTTCTAGATAGTCAACCCGGCGGGTTCTATTCTGCCGAAAAATCCACTCTCCGCCTACCTAATCTAGTTAGTATGTATTTAATTTTTCTATACCATACTAGCATCTATACTAGCATTCAAAATATACGTATATAAATAATGCATTCTACATAGAAATCTAACCTAGGTTAGTGTATTATAATTACTAGGTATTGTAATTTAAACCCGTTTTTAGAACCCAACCCTTAGCGGGTTCTAAGAATTAGAACCCAACCGACCCACGGGCCCTAGAACCTGAACCCAAACCCGGCCCATGGTGGGTTCGGGCTGGGTTGGGTTAGGGTTCCCGGGTTGGGTTTAACCAGTCTAGTTCCTATTATTTAACTAGTATAGTAGTAGGAAATATGGCCTCTAATAAATTAGGGATAATAGATATCATAACTAATACTTAGGTAGTTAAAAAGGAAGGATTAGAATTATAAGGGATGATCTATAGGGCAGGGTAGATTAGCCTGTTAACTAGGTAAGAATTAGGAATAATAGAATATTAGGTCAGAATAGTATAGGAGAAAATAGTAGATCACTTAATAATAAGACTAATCCTTATCCTCTCTAATATTAGATAAGGGGATACTATATATCTTCACTACACATCCTAGATGCTTGTAGTGATGATATAAAAATAGTCCAAGGCCTGAAAGTGGAAGACTGAAAATAATGATAATAAGAGGTTAAAGCATAGTACTGCTTAATCTGTTACACAGAGAATAACATCCTTGGTAGAATAGAACCCGCTGGGTTCTGCTACCTAGAACCCACTAGGTTCTAGGCTGGGTTCGGGTCCTAGGTTTTTACAACCCGAACCCGGTGGGTTGGGTTCTGAAGATAGGAGAACCCAGCCCAGCCCGCGAAAATAACAACCCTAACTGAACTCGGATCAGTTTCACCCTATGTTCGAAACCATTGCGATTTCCCAGGTTAGGAACTGAACCTGAACCACTGCGAGTTCGGTGAGGGTCGGATTCGATTTTAGCGGTTTGGTTATGCCACTCTAAGTGATATAGGGGAGACTAGGCTGCTTTAGAACATAATCTTACTAGACGCTGAGAGAAGTAAAGCTGTGATTCCTGGCTCTCTACTGGTTGCAGAGAAATAGTTAAGATCAAAACGGGCACTGAGTGAAAACTCTCATTGTGCTCTGGTGGGATACTTAAACTTTGCAGATAACACATATGATAGTATCGATTTATTCATTAGTCTTAATCATACTGACATTCTAAGGGAAAACCGGGATTATTATCCCTCACGCTGACAACTAGATTGTAATCTCGTACTTGTCAGGACAGCGATTGTAGTACTAAGATCTAGATCTCTAAGTAATAATGAAAATATGCAAGTAATATAAGTGAGCTATACCTGATCATGAACCACGACGCGTCTCTAAAAAACATCACTGTCTGTTATCTGGCGGACAAGTTCAGGGACAGCTAAAAAGGGTTACTGGAGTAACATGTAGATGGCATGGAGAAATTGGAATATGTGGTATTTGGTCAACAAACCTGCGAAAGGTGGGATGAATAAGGAAGCATCCAGCATAATATCCGCTGGTAGATTTACCATTTATTGGTGGCCGCAAGCAGTCAAGAGTGACAAGAAGAGCAGAGTTTGGCCGTAACAGGTCACCTGTCGCTGCAGTCTTATAGAGGAAACGCATCAGACCGTAGCGTCAGATATGGTCCATAACCCTTGCCATCCTTGATGCTCTTTTCTGAGATAATCGTCTTTTATCCACCCCCAGAGCTCCCAACTAACGCCCAGGCCAGCTGAGTGTCAGATCTAGCCGTGGCAGCCACTGCGAACCCTTTTCCTTCCACTGAATCAAAGATCCGCGATATTTTGTCACGATATACCCGGCTCCGCACCTCCAAGGCAACAGTGGTGAGTAACGGAAGGAAGAATACAGACTCCATGCCTGCGACCTGTAGTCTCCGTTGCAAGTGCTCGAGCGCTGCGATGGCATGATATCTAATCGCGTCTTCCGGCAACATGGGGAGTGGTTCGCCCAGAATACTCCACAGCGGATCGATGAATAATCGAGAGAGGCTAATGGGACCGCAGTGATACAACGACATCATCAAGTCGTAGAGCGATCTGCCTTGTATCCAGTTATGTGTATGCAGATCCGGGGCCAGCTTTAGCAACTCTTGGCGGACCATATGCCCTTCTTGTATGATGTCTTTTCCTTCCCCCAAATGAATGCTGTCTCGCAAACTAGAAATATTATTTGTGGGTAGGCTATTGCTATATCGCATAGCTCGAGCCCGTACTAACCAGCTCAGCGAACTATTTTCGTGTCAGCTTAGAGGATGCAAACTTCCTACGCGCGCGGAGGCCATACCGGTAGTTTAGTCTACCCAAAAGAGCCATACATCGCAGCAGCCGGGTGTGATCTCTTTCGGTAGCCACTTTCCGAGTGCTGGACTCTTCAGCGCGGCCGAGCAGGCTCAGCCATTTTGGATCTGCAAGTGCGTTATCCTCATCGAATGCCAGAGTCCGAAGCGATTCGAGCACCCAGTACTGGTTGAATATGGCGAGAGCTACCGGTCTGGAAAAGCTTTCTGGTCCTCCCAGCTGCACGATGCGCTGTAAGGTACACTTCATCATCAAGTACCAGCGGGTAGTAGATGCGTCGGTCATAAGCTGGGAGGCATCAGTGTGTTTGCGACTGCGGGTAAACCGGAGCGCTTCCGGAACGCCCATAGTCCGGACAAGAGGGAAAAACAAACATGAAAGATACTCAGCAGAAGCCCACAGAGAAATGAGCCGTTGTCCCGGCCCGTGGCGGAAGAATCACATGCTTTTCGCTGCAAGTATGAACAACACTCGATGTATGTAGCCTGAGCTGTCGCTAAAAAACTCTGCTGAAGCGACGGGTCACTATGAGAGCATTCACCCGCTGCGATGACCGCTCCCAGTGCGCATGTGGCTCTGCGGACTGGTTCCACCTGCTCACAGATCGAACCAGTAATCTCACGAGTAAAACCAACCATAAGCGGTGAATACTGTGTCCCAACTAGGTCATAGAACTTGGTGACCAGGAAGTCATGTAGGTGAACATTCATACCTATGCCAGGACTGACAGTGGCCGGTGGCTGGCACACAACAATGGCCAAGTCACTACTTGACTCCACAGATGACACTGCGTCGCATCTGAGAGTCCGACTGCGGCACGCGGAGCAGGGGCGAGACCCATCACACTAAGAGTTGTTATCACAATTATGATCCAAGAGACTGGGTTTCAACTTTGCAGAACCTACTTTAATATGACTGCGCTGACAGTTCTCACAACGATGACTCTTCCGACGCTTGTCATGCGGCCCGCAACGCCTACGTACTTGGAAAGAGCCAAGGGACATCCTGGTCACCGATATTTATACTATTGTTGTTGGTGGCTGACGCGCTTCAATCAACATGGCGTGTAGAAAAAAGCGAGGATTGGTAGACGGTCACCCACATCATCGTTAATCTGCGGAGGACTTACCGCCTACTCTGTCTGTCTGTTGACGCTGCGACCGCTGTTGTCCCACTTCAGGCGAAATTTCGGCCAAACCAGTAACACAGGTATTTTAGAACTTTACTGCTTCCGGCATGATCACACCCATTTCAAGATTCATATACTGCTTTAAGACCAATCTTTGAGATTCCATACGTGTATACAGCATGCAGGTTTCCTCATCTTAGCGCATCAGGTCTTGGAGCGTCATGATACCATGCGGATTGCCAAGGTCAGGAAGTTCCACCTAACCGAGATATAACGCGACGGATCCACTCCCCCCTCGCTGTTCTCGCCTGAATCGAGATCTATCAACCAGAATATGCACTATCATTTCTGCTATGCTAGAAATGGAAGTCTAGACACCTTTTTGGCGTAGTGGTTTGATGGTTGACAGTTATGAGCCCGGAAGCCCTACACAGCAGGCAAAGATCAGACGCCCCTGTATCCTCTGAGCCCCCAGGTTCGATTCTGAGATGGCAAGGAAACTTTTCTGTGATTTCACGCATGGACTGCGCATACGCACGTGACCTAGGCCGTGCACATAAAAATAGCCTAGAGGATTATGCCAGAACAAAGATTTGGATGCCTAATGATGCCAAATGCTGCCTGAACCAACCCAGAAGCGCTGGTATGCGAAGGTCAGGTATACCGCTACACCATCATCACTGCTACACTATCATCATCGCCGCTATACCGTTATACCTGGGGGGGTGTATCAACCAGAATATGCACTATCATTTCTGCTATGCTAGAAATGGAAGTCTAGACACCTTTTTGGCGTAGTGGTTTGATGGTTGACAAGATCGCTGCCGTGGGAGCCAAGAGATCAAAGGCATGGAAAGCCCCCGGCCAGACGTGTAACTCAGCCTGGACGCCGCAATGCCACAACCTTGTGGCGTAGGCAACGGCCTCGTCTCGGAAGATTTCTGCAGAACCGACATCAACGTAGGCCATAGGCAGACCGAAGAGGTCAACCGCCCGGCTCGGCGAAGTGTAGATGCTGATAGAATCGCTTCCGTACCGCTGTCCAAGGAGGCATTTCTAACCGAGCAAGTTACTTCCCCTGCTCCATGTGCCCTCTTCTTCATATTGCTTGCTGGACACGGTATCGTTGCGGTCGTCAAGCATTGGAGCCAGCAGCATTTGAGCGCTTATCTTTAGTCCGCCCCGGTCTCGGGCAAGGAGACATACCCCCGCTGCCAGCCCTCCACCTGCAGAAGACCCCGCGATTAACATGCGGTCGGGTCAATGCCTAGAGTCGCAGCGTTTTCGGCCACCCAGACCAGTCCCGCATAGCAGTCTTCGAGCGGGACTGGATCTTCATGTTCCGGCGCGAGGCGGTATTCGACGGAGACACAAACAGCATTGTGTTCTTGAAGATAGTCAAGGATCTCCCTAATGCCCGCAAAACGATTTGCCATGATCATCCCTCCCCGTGAATGTAATAGACGCCAACTCCTGCCTCGAGACCGGCGGAACGAGGTCGCCAGACGGACAGAACAATCTCTCCGCTGGGTAGAGTGAGTGGTATCTCCTCGTGAGCAAAGTTCGCGTTGATATGAGCTGAGCCGGCGCTGGGTTTCGTTCCACGAAGAAGTGGGATCTGTGACCGGGTTATTGTATGAGGAATCGGAGTTGCAGCTAATGCCGGTTCGAGCTCGACGTCGTACGGCGGCCGCGGCAGTGTTGATGGCATGATGTCTGCAAGGAGAAATACACAAGACCAGTCTCGATATGTTATCTGACCTTCTGCAAATCACCGAGGATTTGTCGGAGAGATTGTTCTAGACTGAGGCGTATGTCCTGCTCTTGTCCACCTTGTGCGGAAGACCTGGAGTATGATGATGAAAATCCTCTAAACCAGACCCCTGTTATTGCCCGGATAGTCAAGGTTTGTCCGGCTCAGGCGCTACTTACGTCGTTACCACTCCAGAAATGCTGCGGTGAAAGGGAAAAGGGGGGTAAATCTGCTTTAGTAACGTTCCTTAGCTCGCGTTCCCCGTGTGCTTTGGGATACGACATTTTCTATTAGCCACAGCCAAAAACCATATTTTTGTTTTGAAGCAGGGATCGCGACATTATTACTCTATTGGTATTAGTGGTTATTAGACTCAAGTTTGACTACGGGACCGGTTCCACCAGTTTTGGCCTAGTCCCACTGCCAAGCATTTAATTCCCGGTTCATAATTTCTACCAATTACTCGGATGTTCAGACACCCCGATCTGACAAATTGTCTCTTGTCTTCCTCCAGCGGCGGGGGCGGGGCGTAAGTGGTTCTGCTAAGACTGGAGGCCGTCCAACACAGAAGCACCCACTCGGTCTACAACTTTCGCCGAGCTTATTCATTCGCTGCAGATGACTTACGCAAGGTGGTTCATTTGCCTTTGCCAAAACCAAGCTTGAGACTTAAGAGGCTTGAGATTATAAAAGCTTTCCGGAAATCTCGAGCGTTGGGTTAACTAGTCAAGCACACAAAACCACAAAAACGGCTGCTCATCATATCAACAACTTCAATTTTAATCTACTACATTTTAAAGCTCCGCCATGTCTAGGTTGATCACCGTCTTTGGTGCCACCGGCAACCAGGGTGGTTCCGTCATCGATGCTATCCTCGCCGATCCCCAACTCTCAAAAGAATTCAAGGTCCGGGGGTCACCCGCGACACCACCAAGAAATCAGCCCAGGAGCTGGCCAAACGGGGCGTTGAAGTTGTCACTGTAAGATTCTACTTGGTCACTAAGACTTTCAGAAGCAATCATTGATAAAGGCAACCTTATATAGGCTGATTTAGGCTCCATCAACTCTCTTACTGCAGCCCTTGAGGGCACCCACACCGTCTTCCTGGTCACCAACTACTGGGAGACCATCAATGCCGACATTGAATACTCCCAAGGGAAGAATGTGGCTGATGTATCCAAAGCTGTTGGTGTCTCTCACCTCATCTTCTCTTCCCTGCATCATGTGAAGGAAGAGAGCAAGGGACGACTCACCCATGTTCCTCATTTCGATAGCAAGGCCAATGTTGAGAAGTACATTCGTGCTTCAGGAGTGGGGTGCAGCTTTGTCCTTCCTGGGTACTACATGAGCAACTTCAAGCAGATGCTCAATCGGGCTGAGGATGGTTCATACCAGCTCTTCTACCCTGTCGGCAAGCAAGCCAAGTTCCCCTGTTTGACGCTGCCCAGGACACAGGTAAGGGTACTGTATTCTCTCTCTCTGAACAGCAACTGAAGTATCTATACCAGGTCTCTTTGTAAAGGCCGCAATTAAGCACGCGGATCAGTTGAAGAACAAGAGAATTCTGGCAGCTGCCAAGTACTACACCCCTGAAGAAATTGTGGACACTTTCTCGCAGGTTTCCGGCAAGAAGGCTGTCTTCATACAGGTTTCTCCAGAGCAGTATAAAGCCTCCTTGCCTCCTGCTGTTGCGGAGGAGTATCTCGAGAATCAGCTGTTCGTCGAGGAGCCTGGCTACTACCTCGGAGAGCCCCTGGAACCTAGTCTGAAGCTCCTCGACTCTAAGCCTACTACCTGGGCGGAATTTGTCCAGAAGAATGTTTCCGCCTGGAAATGAGCTTAAGATGCCTGCCGCACATGAAAGGATCCTGATCTTGAAGTTGAAAACTGAATTGAATTCATATCGCTCATGAGTCTCTCTCTAAATTATTCCATATTGTATAGGCTTCGTGTATACTTCTCCAACATCAATTTCGATCTGATTATCCGTCTGTTTTCGTTAATTTTGGCACTGCCACTACTCAGCCAATGTCCAATGCAGGGAATCATATGGAGCAATATCTCTGTAGAGCGAGCTGTTCGTACGGTGACTAGGATCACTCTTGTTTCGGCACCTGATATACCTGCTCTCTCATAGAGTAGTGATGGCATTATTTAATCATTTCAGCTCTTCTGGAGGTGCTGATCCTCTATTATTGTTGTTCTGGCTTCTGCCCCGTAAAATATTTGTCCCTTGGTAGGCATTTTCGCGGACAGAAGCATTGGTTGTCCAGCAACTACTACATCTGTGCTATGTCAGTTCCTGTGCTGTCGCAAAGGTTCATGCAGAAGGCGGTGACTTAGCCGACCACACAAGGATAGCCCGCGCAAATCGAGGTTTCCCATGGGCTCCAGTATACCGCGTCGCCTGATTCCCAGCGAAGCAAATGGCCTAGGCACTGGCGTCCGTCTCTATAGGAGTGATTTTGTTCACTTAGCTCTAAGAGATTAAGATTCCACTAGAGGGGAGTGTCCCATTACAACTTCCCTAAAACCAATACACTTCATGATATTTTTCATAGGAATTGGCATTGGGAAAATGGCCTGTAGGTCCACACCTTGTGAATTGTAAGCGAAAGGAGAGAAGGTAAGGGAGAGTCCTCTGAATTCTCGAGACCTAATGAGCCCCATTGACAGGGTATTCCCGGACATGCAATTTGCGCGGCCACAAAGAACTGCAAATTCAAGTTTCTGGGGATCTGAGCTCGGAAGGAACCAAGAACGCCACCAAAATGGCTAAACTATGTAAGCAGGAGGATCCCAGGTATCCCTAGGGGCGAAGAGTGGACGTACTGAGCTGACCGACGTGCAAATGAGTGCCTAGTAAAAGAAATGGGATGGCGGGACCGGCCTCGAAGATGAGGCCGAAGCCCGAAGCTTTAGTAAGAGTGCCACCCAAGAAGTGACAATCGTTACCTGGTCCGAGATGTCATTGCAGCCATGCGTTGCCATTTGCTTGTTTACATATGGACCCATTACTCGCAATCGGCGCTTGGACTGGTTGAGGACAGTGCACCTGGAACTTTCACTATTACAATAGTGCAGTATGCTTAGAATATTTGATCGCGTTCAGAATATTGGACAGATCCAAAACTCCGCATGACTTTCATACTACTAGGCCTAGTGCTGTAGCAGCTGCTGTTTGTATTCCATCAGAGTAAATGCTCTAAATTGGCGGTAGTGGTTTCGAGGGACGCGCAAAATGGGCCCATCCAATGTTCTCCGTACACCGGCAGAGGTAAGGTATAGATATTATATATTCTGACCATGTGAACATTCGTAGTGTTGCATCATTGAACAACAATCTGAGATAGAAGGATTAAAATGGCTGGGTAACCATTTATTTCCCCCTTTTACCACTTCTCCGAATACGGCCTGAGGTCTATTTCGTGCGTAAATGAACACGTGGGCTGGGTATGCAAAAACCAGTATGATTCCGCGATCTGGTGATCAGTGATTAATACAAGAACCATTTGCCCCAGAGATTCTAACTCACTTACCCATTTAGGGTCAATTCTTGAATCTGGAATGTCTTGACTGTAACCCTTAGTTTTCTGGGTATTAATAATCCCATTAATAATAGCATGGGAGACATGAATGCCCTCAGGCCTAAATTCATGTATAAGAGACTAAGACAGAGTATAAATTCTAAACTTCCTCATAGTGAACCCAGATAGTCTAGAACTGCCTTTGAGTGCAGCTGTTGCACCTATTATAGGCAGTTAGAGATGATTTATTAGTAGATTAAATATGCTGTACCTGTGAAAATGAGAGTAGGTGGATAGTATCCTGTAGCTTCATTCAATATTAAGGGTAGTGTGGCCTGAACAAAAATTAAATGCTCCCATATTAGATGGCTTAAGGCTTCCTAAGAAGGCTTCAGGGCTTTGTTCTAGGAAAGCCTTTCTAATAAATCTACTTATAACATTGTAGATTGCTGCCGCGATGCTAAGATTAGGACTAAACTTGATCTTGACCTATTCTATTGCTGAACTTATACTCAAGGAGATTATCATATTGGTAGGTATACCCATTACAGAGCCTCCACTCTGCGTGATGTCGTTGACTAATGGGTTGAGTGATAGTTGTGACTGAGCAAGCAGAACCACAGGGTAGGCTTCAGCAAACCGGCGGGCGACAGCACTGCGCCGGCAACAATTACAATAGCCTTTGGCATCTTGTATGGCTTGTAACGGGTGAGGTCGTACGTTGACTGACTAGCATATCGCACAGTCCGCTCATTTGTAGGATCTTGAGGCAGGGTGGCCTTATCTACTAAGGATGTGGATGATAATTGCATAGAGGAACTCGAAAGAATAATGACCCAACGATTGGGTAATTCTCGGAGACTCGGTGCTGCCAGTGAAGCCGAGATTATATAATCCCTGCGCCCTTAACTAAAGTTACATTCTTAACGCCAAGCCTACCCGCTGGGCTGACTTGTTGACAATGATGCTGTGGGCCTGTGGCTTGGAGCTAAGCATACCCTGGGCCGATCTAACATTGAGCCAATCATTAGGGTCAATTGCTCGCAATAGAGTTTCGAGGTTTGTCACTCCTTGCTCTTCGCTGACTGGTGAGACTGAGAGCCAATTCCAGATAATTTTTTCTCCACTCTTATGCATGGTATTTAGACACTTGTAAAGATCGTCATCTTCCTCTTGCAGACCAGTTGCGCACTCACACAATTTCACCATGCCTACAAAACAACATCGCCTTCACTGCCCCTCTCAACCCCGCCGGAGCTAGTGCCCCCTTCTAGGAGGGCAGATATGGGCCGGCCTACTCCTCAATCGCTCCGCCGAGACAGGACATCCAGTCCACTATACTTATCTGTGAATCTGGCCTGGTCACAGGGTATCCAGCCACTGTCCGCGAAGACATTTACTGTGAAGACAAACGCAGAGTGCGAGAAACAGGTACAGCAAACGAGCCTTCTTGAGTGATCTTCGTCCAGCCAGGTAGAATCACTATTACCAATCTCGTCAGCAAGGGCGCTGATGGAGAGCTGTATGTGACCTGTACCTTTGAGCGACGACACCCCGGAGCCTCCAAGACAGAACTTGCAGCGTTTTTAGAGACGGAGAAGAAAATGAGCACGATGGCCGTGAAGGGAACAATTACTGTTTTGCGGGAGTTGGCCAGAGATGGCAAGAGTTGAGAATCGTAAGGGAGCATTTGCATGCTTACCAATGTTGCATTAATTACTTCCTGATCACGTCTTGGTCAAATCCTGGCTTTTCGAGAGGGTTGGACTAAGCCTTTCCGCCCATGTTGGTAAGCTTCTGGTACTATACTTCCAGTATTGTGCTGAATTATTACACCATAATTGTTTGGTTATTTACTGCACATACTCTGTCGTTAGATTTGAACCTTATCTTTCGCCCTCGGGCCATTTAGTCGGGCGACCATGGCAGTAATTGATAATGGCGACAGAGCTTCCAGTGACAAGGACTTTGGAGCACAGAGGAGAAAACACCAGTAAGGGATGACCGCTGGTAGGGATCCTTAAACTCCAAAAAGATGGAGAGCAACAGTAATCCATGGTGTTATTACAGGAGAGGTGAAAACAATCTCGTCAGGCACTAATCTTCCAAGCCTGATGCCAATACTGCATGATTATCCCTTCAGCGCCTCTGTCGCCTTCGCCAGCTTCTCCGCCATCATCCTCTCCTGCTTCTTGATGAGCTCTTTGACTGTCGCTCGGGTATTCATTCTCTCCAGCCAGGCCGCCACATGTGGAAATAACGCCGCATCAAATCCTTCATCCGATAGCATACTCTCCGCTGCATTCTGCCAGGACACAAAGGCCAAATCCGCATAGGAAAGCCTGTCCCCAACAAGCCACTCGCTTGTCTCCAACCAGCGGTTTAGTACCTGGGATACCCGCCGAATCTCGTTCAGATATCGATCGAGCGCGCTCTGAACACGCTCTGGATGGTACCGTTTGAACCACACTGCTTGCCCATAATATGGCCCTTGTCCTGATGCTTGGAAGTACAGCCACTGGCGGGCCTGATGCGCCTCGGCAGTCCCAGGGGCAAAGCTAATCCGCCGGTCTTTGTCGTACGTCTCAATCAGATATTCAATGATCGCTCCGGACTCCCAGAGGGTGATTCCAGTATTAGGGTCGTGGATCGCAGGAAGGCGACCGTTCGGGTTGATGCTCTCGTAGGCCGGCGTCTTGAGTTCACTGAATTCGATGGAGACTGGGTTGGTAGGGAGATCAAGCTCTGACAAAATTATGGATATTTTGAATGGATTAGGCCCGAATGACCCTCCGTAGACCGTAATCGGTTTCAGCGGTTGAGACATAACTGTGCTTGGTATTATTGTTTGCTTCAGGAGAAGGACGAATGCTTGCAGGGAGAGTTTCGGCGAGAGAGAGAAGGGCAAGGGGAATATGTACGAGTTCCATCGCTGTGCATTTGTATAACTCTGCCATTTGATTCGGTCTTTTCTGTCCTCATCAATGTGATTCGACATGGCTGGTGGACATTTGCCCGCCCTCCTCGGTCTCCATCCACTGCTTGCTCTGAGCCCGAGCCCCGAGACTGGCGATTACCAATATACCTGACCCCATAAAACTGCGCTTGAAAACCTCCACTGGCGCAGGAAAAACCAGAGGCCCGCCAACATCGATGCATAGCTGCCTTAGGCGCTCGATATCGTATTTTGGGTATGGCCATCGCCCGTGAGAATTTGCCGCTGGAGTTCAAACATTAGTTCCGCGGTGTGAAGAGGATCGCAACCCAATAGCCGTATGTTTCCAGAAATGCGTTTATGGCCCATAATCTTCCCAGGGCATACCTAAAGCTTGGGTGTAGTAATACAATTCGTGGTCCCCAAAAGCTGTCACACTTGTATTCCCAAGCCTGCTTCGTGACCGGCAACTAGCTAACACTCCTGGAGCTCAAGCTACTCATCACTATTATTGTGGCGGAATGGATAGAACTAAAGGGATTCGAATCAATGCAAGCGGCCAGACAAGGTTTGAAACCTGCTGTTTGGTTAAATGTGATGCTGCAGGGCCGGTTTTCGTCGCCACCTTCCCTGTTAGAGTATGCCGTAAACACTTGGGCAGCAAATCAAGCGATATTTTGGATAGAATCTGAAAAGGGGAACTGGAGCTTGTTAGTGTTCACCACACCTACGCCAATCATGTCACAGTTGAGCGGCACAGGCTCAAACATAATGAGGAGGGCGGTACCTGTGGAATTTTGCAGTACAACCTATCTCACAGAACCATTAACTACTGGCTGAAAGGGATATGAAAGTAAGGATTACTTTGGATTTTTTGCCAGACTGGGCGCATCGGAGTTGTCAGGAAGGTCAAGCCCGGTCCTTCATGAGAGAAAAATGAGTTGGCCAGTAATGGCTTTGCATTTAGGGACTCCGTGCAAGCCGATATGCTAAAGTTCGTAATAAAGTTCATGCAGTGTACCCACCAGCATTCGTGGAGCACAGCAGGGGAGAAAGATAGTCAAAACATTCATTTAGTCATGAACCTAGGGATTGCTGGGAAAGCAACCCCTGACGCCACGCTGTATAGCGTAAAAGGTCGGCCTGAGAAAAGACCGATTGACCGATCCATTAATAATCCTCTCTAAGCCGCAATCTTCGTTTGTGCTATGCCCTTGTATGCTGTGCCCTTGAATGGGGCCACAGCTCCTTTCACGGAGCAAGAAGATGCTTCTCTCCGGCCTTGTCGCAAGAACTTGGGCTATTCAGAATGACTTACTGGCAGTATCCTTCCCCTGAAATATAACTCACTCTGTCTAATCTGATAAGGGACCCTCAGCGCCTCTCTTGTCTTAGTGCGGGTACAATTATTACAGAGTTTCGAAAGTAAATTCATTATCTTCATCCCTTTGTGCCACACAACTAACCCCAAAAGCGAGAAGAAGAAGGAAAAGAGAGAAAATAATGGCTTTGTCATTTGTCGTGATTGCTGGCGCCACCGGCAAGCTGGGCCAGCTTGTCGCAAAGGAGCTCAAGGATCGCGGCGTACCCGTCAAGGCCCTCGTCCGCCCCAACACCAGTCCCTCGCGCACTGAAACCCTAAAGGAGAATGGTGTCTCTGTTGTTCCCGTCGACCTATCCGACATTCCAGCCCTCCAGAAAGAGCTCACAGGAGCCTGCTGCGTCATCTCTACGCTGCAGGGTTTAGCCGATGTCATCCTGACCGCGCAGGGCAACCTCCTCGATGCCGCAGCAGCGGCTAAAGTGCCCCGGTTCATTCCTTCAGACTTCGCCCTTGATTTCACCAAGACGCGGCCGGGAACCAACCGTAACCTGGACCTGCGGCGCCAATTCCACTCACAGCTCGATCGGTCTGGGATTGCCTGGACCAGCATTCTTAACGGCGGCTTTATGGATCTTCTCAGCGGTGACTCACCGATGATCAATCACAAGAAGGGAAAGGTCATGTACATCGGCAGCGCGACGCAGTTACTGGACTTCACCACCGTGGCAGACACGGCCGCGTACACGGCCGCTGTGGCGGCTGATCCCAATCCCACACCCCGGTTCCTCCGCATCGCTGGCGACGTCGTTAGCGTGAAGGACATCTGTGAGATCGCGGGGCATATAGACGGCAAGTCGTTTCGTCCGTCGTGGATGGGTACCGTCGGGTCTATGAACGTCATCATCTGGCTTCTGAAGCTGTTTGGAGGCCAAGATCAGATCATGCCAATCTGGCAGGGCATGCAATACATGGCCAATATGTTCTCTGGCGTTGGAAAGCTAGAACCCTTGGATAATGACCGTTATTCCGAGCTGAAGTGGACCAAGGTGATTGACTTCCTCCGAGAGGATCAGAAGAAGCAAAGTTAATGCGGAGACTCAGTTTTGTTGTGGATCGAGGCTCTATCAAGTAGACATTAGAACTTCGTATACGGTTCTGTTTAGAAGCGGATTGATTTCCAATCCCGCTGATGTTCGTATTGTATACAAACACTCAAGTTTTGAGTTGAGAATAATAAGAATTAACCTTCATCTGAATCACAACAAGTTTCAATGAGTACAAAGCAAGGATATCCAGAGCCGAGTAAAATTGAAGTACTAGCTTTTCTTTTTACGGTTGCCATACATGATATCAGAAGGATCAAGCAGGGACATCGTAAAACCATGATAGGAAGCTAAGTTAGGTTACGTGATGGCACTGATATAACTGACTTACAGAAGGTCATCATGGAAACCTACCATCAAAGTCGATGCTGACGCGGCTGCTTCTACTACAGTATCATCTCGCCATGAATGTCTCTATGGGAGCAGAAAGTGTCAGTCTCATGCTCTCCTACTGGATCACTGTCTTCCGCCACGACCAAGATGAAGCCTTAGCACAGAGTTTTTGGCATGCTTTGAGGGGATTTTTCGCGATCCTACACAAACGGTCGATGAGATTAATTTGCTTGCCGATCAGAGTGGGAACCAAATCGCTCTATGAAGTGCGGCCGTGCCCTTAGAATCCAGCAAATGTGTTCACATGATCATTGAATCACAAATAGCCAAGAAGCCCTATGCTCCAGCGATCTGCGCCTGGGATGGAATAAAGAACTACGCCGGGCGTGACAGTTACACGACTATTCTGGCGACAGAACTTGTCCGCCGTGGGGTCGGACCGGGCGTATTTCTGTCTCTCTGGTTGTCGAAAAGCCAATGGGTCCCTGTAGTCACCTTTTTGGTCTCCTGGACCGTCCTTGTGCAAAGGCGTCCCCAGAATCCGTCGTTCAGAAGCACAGCCTTTTACACACTATCGTCTTGCCCTTCCAGGACACCATCCTGCAGGTTATCCTGTGCAGTATTTAAATACAGATCAATGATGTTTCTTGTAACGACGCCGACTTCGTTGCAGCGGTAGAGATGCTGTATCAACGAATATCTTCGGCCAGAATACTATACTTAACAACGCGAATCCAGGTGACAATGGCTCTAGGGCCATATTCGGAGTCGGTATTCAGTCTGCCATTATCACATGCTCAGTCTGATGATGTCTGTATGTCTTGTCTGGTGAAGGACCTCTCCAGCGTGTACAGTAATGACTTGGCTCTTGGACCTGAGCCTACCTTTGGGGACTATCCCGTGCATCGAGCTCAGCTTGAAAGTTTAGGCGGCTTCAAGCACTGGCACGCACTTCTCCGAGGCTCCTAAATGATTCATGTGTCATCATTACCAGGATCTGTTCCCTCTATGCTGTGCCAGAATGCTGTGGTCTGATGAACGAACAATCTAGTATCGCGACGGTGGTTGCTATTATCAAGCCTGTCCATTTAGCGGCGCTGGCGTCTAGAGCTGATTATACGTGAGATACGCTGTCTGACTGTCTGAGTTAGAGTTGGCAGTACCTTAGTATTCTAGCGGCTTGCATCCCTATGCGTACGTCTCTGGTTATATCGTTGTGCGTCGGCGAGCCAGCAGGTGGACCAAATCAACTCCTAACGAGCTGGGAACAAGTCATGATCTCAAGTTGAGTTGCCCTGAACCATGTCTGCATGTTGCAAGTGGAAGGCGAGACCGCGTCGAATCTCCATGGCCTGGGCCCCTTCAAGGAGAGATCTAGAGCGCTGCAGCAGTTACGGCGAGGCCCTCATCAAGACCGAGCCTAGTTGACCTAATGGAATCCCAAAACAACCAAGTGTCATACCCACAGACTGGTGCGATACAAAGGAACGTGATGACTATTTCCATGTATTTCAGACTAATGTCAGAATATATATTATGTCCGCCATAGCACCTACCTATTTCGGCCCCTAAGGCACGGGGAATGACTTCGAATGCTGCAAGGCACCCTGACGTGATGAGAGATGCTGGAGACCGGTGGATATGCCTCAATGTTGACGACGAACGTTGGCGGTGGTTGGCTACAAATCTATTTAAATGGGCACCAGAAAGAAGAGACTGGCCCACGCTAAGCTATAGCATTTCAGGTAGAGGACAAAGAGCCCGGTTTTCTCCAACCTAATGTTGTATACTCGTCGTCAGCTGATCCAGCTTGTTCTCATTTAAGTGGCGTACTGGCTCGCCATGGCTTACCAGAATGAAGGTCTGTTAAGAACAGTAACTGCGTATCACTTTAATGGTGTGTCAAAAACCGAGGGGGCGCCGTGTCTGTAGAGAGGCTCGGGAAGGTGACGGTTTCGTAGTGGCGACGTCATCTATGCCGGTCAGGTCACCTGTGCGAAAGCTACCCAAACCCACGCCAACCACTAGTAGCTCCAGAAAAATGAATAAGGGGCCATGTCAGCATGTGCAAAGCTCTGCAAACAAAAATTAAGCCCGGTTTTTGCTGTCGTCACCGGCTAAGCTTCAGAGATGCGTTGATACATATCTTCCTGCATTTGAAAGGCTCCCGGAAGATAGTTGATGTCAAACATTCGACCATAACATTAGTTGCTCTGTGTATTACCAAGGAATACTGCGCATTCATGGGATGCTAGTTAGCACAATGAAGCCATCGCCAAAATCTGTCTTTGATCATGTTAAAAGAACCAAGGCTGGCGGTGTTGGTGGTTTCCGCTACCATTTTTGCCCTGGCGACCACCTTCGTCGCCCTTCGCTTCTACTCCAAAATCATGATAGTGAAGAAGTTTCGGCACCACGATTACTGGAGTCTTCTGGCCTGGGTACCTTGTGGATCTCATTCGTGGTCTAAATACGTGGACTGATGTTTCACAGAGCATCGATTTTGCCTTCTCATTCTCCTTATTCTACGCAACAGCTAAGGGCCTCGGACTTCCTGCGGCCGATATAAAGCCAGAGAATCGAGGTAGTATCACTCGCGCTACCTTTACATTCACTGTTCTTTATGTGAGTCTGCTGCCAGCCCCAGTGATGCTAAACTCCAAAATGACCCATTCTTATCCTCGTTAGAACCCAGCTTTAATGACAGTAAAGACGTCGATCCTTGTTTTTTATCTGACATTCGCCAGAGGTGAAAAGCTTTTTCGACTGGGAACCTACCTGACTCTCTTTGTAGTTAATGTATCTGGCCTCGCCTTGACATTCCTCACTATCTTCCAGTGTCGTCCCGTGGGTTCCGTCCTGCTGCCAACGCTGCCGGCAACGGCGTCCTGTACCAGTGTGATCACACTCTATTTGTCCAGCGCACCAGTGAATATAATCACTGATATTGCTATCCTCTTCCTCCCGATGCCTATTTTGACCAAGATGCACCTGCCGCGGAGGCAGAAATACATCCTGATAATCACGTTCGGGTTCGGCTTTTTTGTGACAGTCGTCGACGTGATTCGCATTGCGTACCTCCAGGAGGCTGTGACAGAGACCCGGCTGACATCTCAGTCGAGGCCTATCCATAGTGGCTCTCTGATCAGCATTTCATGTACGACCTATGCCACCCCTCTGTCACGACACATCATGCTGACCTCTTATACACTAGCTTCCGCTGCATTGTCATTCATGTGGTCTGTAGTAGAGGTCAATATGTCTGTCATTTGCACTAATGTTCCACTCCTTAAGCCGCTCATTGCTCGCATCATGCCGCGGATGATCGGCGTCAGCGGCAAGAGGCACGGGAGGACGGCCGGTGCAGGAAACCCTCCTCGCGAGATACAAGGCATTGGTCCGTCTACGAATATTTCCTTATCCGCTATCGACCCGGTAAACCATTCTGGATCGCGGTGTGATCACCCCGGCTCCTCAGATGAGGATGTGGATGATGACAGTGCAGATCGCGGTGCCCAGATGCATTCAGAGCGCCGAAGAAGCAAGCCACGCTTAGGCTCTTCCGCAGGAGTTACAGGGAAGTATCTATATCCAACTAGGCACGTAACATAGATTTTCGTCCTAATGGTTCGTTGTCAGACCTTGCATTAAGTGGAGTCCAATCTGCGGAGTTCCAACCCGGCGTCGCTTTTGTGGAGTTTCTACGCTTGAAGAGACCAAAGAACATGCTCAAGCTCAATAATAGAGAATCCCTGGCACCTATAGCCTTGGTCACGCTTGTTTTCTGGCTCTGGGGATTCTCATATGGCCTTCTCGGTAACTTGAGTAACCATCTTCAGGCTGTTCTCGGGCTCGATACATGGGAGTCCCTCGGCATCCATGCTGCATACTTCAGTGGCTACCTCGTTAGCCCAGTAACGCTGGGTCGCTGGGTTTTGAAGGGATGGGGATACAAGGCTACACTAATTACAGGCTTATCTGTTTATGCCTGTGGGACATTGATATTCTGGCCGTCTGCCGTTCTGTCATCTTTTCCTGCTTTCATCGTCTCTAATTTCATCGTCGGTAGCGGACTGGGGGTCTTGGAGACGGCAGCCAATTCCTTCATCGCCTTATGCGGCCCACAGGAGAACGCCGAAATTCGCTTGAATATCTCGCAGGGCATTCAGGCGATAGCATCAGTCGTTTCGCCACTACTCTCCGAGGAAGTCCTTTTCAAGAACGTGACAAATGTTTCAGCTCTAATCAATGCGCAGTGGACGTATCTCAGTATCGCATTTTTCGACCTACTTTTAGCTGCAGCGCTATACTATCTACCTATTCCGGAAGCCCCTGACGACGATCTTGAGCAGATCGCCATCCGCTGTCGAGGAGACGGATCTAGCAAAATGCTGGGGGTTCCAGTCATCTGGCTGACTTTGTCCTTGGGTGTTGGCTCACTATACCTCTATGTAGCCGGCCAAGAGGTTCTAGCAACCAGCTTTGAGTCTTTGGTGACGGCGTCTAATCTCCGGTAAGAAATCAAGACTATCTTCTTCTCTTATGATTAACTGATTCTTCTTCATGACAGTTCGAACCTTACGGCCTTTGACTACGTAACAATTGGTCACACAGTGTTTGCTGTTGGCCGTTTTCTGACCGCCTTGGCACTGTGGTTCCTGAATCCTCGGTGGGTCTTGATGATAGCATACGCTGGTATGGTGATTTTCTCCACGCTTTGCCTCAAGACGTCTGGTTTGACAGCGGTGGCCATGGGCCTGCTCATCTACCTATTTGAAAGTGGTGCCTTCAGCACTCTGTTTGCCATATGTCTTCGTGGTATGGGAAAACACACAAAGACAGCAGCCTCTCTTTTGGCGTCTGCCATCGGCGGTGGGGCGTTTTTGCCTTTTGTGCAGCGTGCGGTGTCCACGTCTTATGGGGTGTCGTACTCCTACAGCGTCCTTGTCGCTATCTTCAGCACCGGGGCCATTTTTCCATTATATTTGAACCTTGCGCCAGCTGCTAAAAGGCAGGTAGATCCAGTGGCCCATACCTACGAGGACAGCCAGCTGCAAGTGAGCGCCTCAGAAGCAGAGGTGACTCTTGGGGAAAGAGATTCGCGCTGTTCCGGTGGGATTCTGTTGAATCCATAACGTGTGGATCGCTCAGGTCTCTCAGGACAGGCCTCATTGGATATTACAGGGCTGCTATTACACGATGGGGTTCTGTCACTTGGCGTACTATGTACATAAGCTACTGGGAGTCCAGCTGTGACTAACTTTATTTTGTGAACCACCTACTGAGCGTCTAGCTCATGTACACCATTGGACTGCATCAACCAGCTCACCTGTCCTCCCAATACCCACCCGGTAGTTTTTCTTAATTGCTGTGTTAGCACCATCGATGTAGGTCCTATGCTATAAGACGAAAGTTATTCTAGTTGTCATGCGGATGGAGTAAATGCATAAGAATTCTGATCCCTTAGGAGATGGAATAAAACTATTGAGATACATTGAGCGCTATCCGTAGACTCTCTGATTGAGACTAGGGCCCATTGAGTTTATCTATTAATCTATACTTATTAGTTAATTCTGTCTTTGTCATCTAAATGCGCTTTTGGCTTATTGGTATTATTCTCAGCGTAGCAAAACAGTTACATCGTTATATTGTTGCGTCGTGTCAGATGCATGGGACCCTACGGCAGATAGCAATAGCCCTGCGTTAGCTTTCATCTGCGTCTTTGAGAAACAGGTTGGAATGTGCATCCACCTGTTTGTAATGATCATTCTCCCCGAATCCGAGAATGGGAACCACGTTGGCGCCTTGCTGAATGGCCAAGTTGATGAAGCCATAACCCTAAGGACTCAAATGGACAATAAGACTGCCAGTAAGTACTAGCCATATCATTAAGCTCATATAGATTGATTGATTAAGACATAATATTGACTAACGGTCTCCTAGCATCGTACTTATCACCATTCCAGTATCCCCATCACCCAAGATATTATTGACCTTAGATGGCTGAGGCCCGAGCCTGGTTGGCAGGCCCAGGTACTAATTTCTTATTAGCAGCGCGTCAGACTGCATATTTTGCCTTCGTATTGCCATATATCAAGTTATATCCCCCGTTATTCCGGATGATAAGTAACCCTCAGACGTCAAATGAGTCATTTCCCAGGATCTGGAATATCCTTCTTGCGGGAAGCGTTCTGCCATTTACTGCATACAGAAAGAAACGTTTGGAAACATAGTTCTGTTTGTTTGTTAGTAACGTCTTTGCATGGAAGGAAACCTATCTGTCTCTTTTTTCAATGGAACCACAAGAATTATACGGACGAAAACAGAAAGCTTAAATGAAATACAGATTAAGATAGATTACCAGCCCTCCAACTTGTCGCAGCCCATGGCCCGAGCCCACCGTCCGAGCGCCATCAAAGGAAAGTAGTGCGGGTAGAAGTTGTATTTCATGTAGAACCAGTTGGGAAATCCAACACCCGTGGACAAATGCTCCCTCCAAGACAATCCAGGCCCCTTGGCCCTGGTCTGCGTGTCCAGCAAGTAGCGAACACCACGCATGATTGCGGGATCGGATGGAGGCAGAAAGGCAAGCATTCCCATCAAAGCCCAAGCGGTTTGTGATGCGGTCGACGGACCAATGCCTGCATAGGTGCTGTCGCTATAGGAACGGACCGACTCTCCCCAACCCCCATCCGGGTTCTGGACAGATTCCAACCAGGAAAGAGCGCGGGGAACCATCATTTGAATGCGTCGATCATCCACTGCGAATCTCATGAGACCGCAGAGCACATTGCTCGTCCCGTAGATGTAGTTGACTCCCCAGCGGCCAAACCACGCTCCGGTGGTTTCCTGCTCGTGGGCTAGCCAAGTAATCGCTCGCTCCGATGAGCGACGAATCTGGTCCAAGAGAGGATCAGATACTATGTCTCGAGACCGACGGATTTCCAGGATGAGACCAAATGCCTCCAGAACTCTACCGGTGAGGTCGGCCGTAGTGGGATCCGCCAGATTATTCATGTCGCCAAATGGGACTTTGTTCATCAGCAAGCAGTTGTTATCAGCCTCGTAGGCGCCCCAGCCTCCATCGCTGTTTTGGAGTCCTAGCAGAAACTCTGTCGCCCGGATGACCGACGTCGAAGTCACAGCAAGGCGGTCCTGCTTCAGAATTCCCAGAATGACCGCCGCCGTGTCGTCCAGGTCAGGGCACAATCGGTTGAAATACTGGAAGCAAAAGCCTCCTGGGGCGAGGTGAGGCCGGTACACTTTCCAGTCACCATCTGTCTTGAGGATCTGGCGGTGCTTGACCCAGTTCATGGCGTTTGTGAGAAGCTCACTGTCAGCCTGCACGCCGGCATCACACAGGCCGACGGTCATCAACGCAGTATCCCATATCGGGGAGACACTAGCCTGCAGGCGCAGGCCCCGCTTATCCCGCCAAGAGGACCGCTCAAGCGCTGCAAGCCCTAGCTGGATAGGAGAAGATGATACGTCGAATCCTTCTAGTCGCAGCGCCATGATACTGTTGGCCATGGCCGGATAATTCCCGCCCCAGTCTCCCTCATCTTCCTGATGCTCCAGAATCCAGCGAACGCACTTGCGTCTGGCGTATCGTCTCAAGGGGGAACGACGAATAAGACCCCCAAACAGATGAAGCGAGTAGTCAAAGACCCAGAAACCGACTTTGGTCATGTCCCAATCTGCAGGAGCATACGACGCGTTTTTATCGGTGGGATCGCACCACAGTTCATCCAGGTAGTCGTTGGACGCAGAGGCTCCATTTGGAAGCGCATAAATTGGTTGATGATGGCGAACAATCAACAAAGGGGTAATAATCCCCGAGCCCACGATGACATCCGATAGATGTTGACGGATGCACTGGCGGGAGCAAGAATGAACTCTGGAGGCAATTCAGGCACGGCTGTCCAAGGAAACAGACCGAACATGGCCAAGTAGATTCGGGTTAACATGCGCACACGGGCCACGCCCCCAGCAGAGAGAGCAAAGCTTCGTGCATTGCCCATGGCAGGGTGGTTGGGAGAAAGACCAAGTAGCTTCAACGCCAAATATGACTCAGTGGTGGTGGAGATATCACCATCATAGTCGTTTGCCAGGCTCCAAGAGCCGTCTTTCTGCTGCTGGGACAGAATCCATAAGATCAGGGCCTCTCGGTCCAATCGATCTTGCAAACCCAAGGTATGAAGAAGGAAGACATATTGCGCTGTGCAGGTGGCATTGGATTCCACTTCTGCACACCAATGGCCATCTTCGCGCACCACCTGGCAGGAGTACGCTGCTGCTTTTTGCAGGGATTGTTGCACATCGGGCAGAAGAGTTGCTGCACTCTCATCCTGCGAGGCGACGTTTTCCGCAACGGTAGTTTTTGGGACTGTCATGACTGAAACTGCTTCCCGCAGGTGAGTCTCGTATGCGGCCAGTTTGACATAGACCGTAACTGTTTCAGGAACGAAGTAAGAGGCGCAAGCACCAGGCCTGATATACCTATACTCTATGGCAAGCGTCCAAGGGTTTGCCCTTCCGAATGCAGCCGATATGTTGCATCACCCGTTACCGTCCGCAAAACATGCAAGGAATGGCATATTGGCCCCGTCATCAATAACCCTTACGTACGGTTAGTCTATAGATGCAGAATAGTGGAGCTATCTGGAGACAGCTCTGGAATCGAAAACCGGTATCGCTATTTTCCAGCTAATAAGTCTATCCCAGTCTGGGTGACCTGGAATGTAACCCTGTCTGGGCTCCAAACCATAGATACAGTGACCATGGGAGTAATTAATAGATATTTTGGTGGTTGTCAGAAGACCACGTCCCGTTGCAACCTTTTTGTACGACTGTCCTTGGCAGTTATCAACCATAACAATGCGGCACTGTTCTTGCTTATAGATGTCGGTTGGTTATCTTCCAGATGTAGCCGTCAGAGTTGAGATATTCGGTCCCTAAGACGTTCTACGCCCAGCATCAGTACCATAACGCTCTCGCAGATTCACGATGATGCAGCTGCACTTGGTTTCTACTTATCCAAGTCTACCTATCGCTCTGGTTCTCAGCGCTGTATTCCCCCTCCTCATCGCCGTCGTTTTTGGGCACTGGAAGATTCCCCCTTCATTCCCCAAGGGGATACCCGCGTTGGAGGAAGAAAGATTTTCTGTGGGCTTAAGGCCTACTTCCGAGGCTGGCTTTCGGGACGACTGAATCTCTCAGAGGGATATAAGAAGGTAAAGACATTGCTCTTACACAAGCTGTTCGTTATCTAATTATGAGAATAGTTCAATCAGTATGATCAGCTCTTTATTTATTGCAATGCCAACCTCCGTCCTCAAGCCATCTTGCCAGCAAAGGATTTGGAATGGCTGGTCCGGCAACCTGACAGTATCCTATCTTTCCAGGAAGCCCTGGAGGAAAGCATAGGCTTTAAGCATGTCTTTGGTACGACTTTTACTCCAGCGGACCGGAAGATTGCCAGCCTGGTAATCAGCCAGTTCCACACTCAGAATATAGGCCAGATCCAGTCTGCTCTTGCGGACGAGGTCCGTCAAAATATTGATAAGGAATTTGGCAAGGATTGCTACAACTGGAAGCCTGTCTGCCTCATGGAAGTGATGCAGAAAGTCGTACTCCGTGTGGCCAGCCGGGTCTCATGGGGCTCACCGCTGTGTCATGATGACGCCCTCATGCGGTCTTTTGCCACGTTATTCAACTTCCATGGGGGCGCCATGATATTATGCGGTCAATTAATCCCTTGGTTCTTACAGCCGCTGCTTGGCGCCTGCTTAAGCGTCCCCTTGCACTTTCTTCGAAAGAGAGTCTTAGCTACCACAACGCCACTCGTCAAGGAGTGGCTGGCCCAGATTAGACAGGAGGAAAGAGAGCAGGTCCCTGAAAAGGATTCCAGGGTCCCCTATAACGCAGTAACCTCGTTCATTCGAGTAGCTCGCAGAGTTTATGGGTGTGAAAATGTCGATGAGGAACGGCTCCACCTGATGATCCTGATCTTTGTAAGCCCTCCTTTTTTGTCAGTTCGAATCTTGACTGATAAACGAGTGGACCCTGTTCCCATACATGACCACTGTTCCTAGTTCCTCCGCTGCAATCTTAGATATTGCCAGCACTCCGCCAGAAATAGGACTATATCAGCAACTTCGACAAGAGGCCAAAAAAGTTCTCACTTCAGAGAAGGAATGGGTGGAGCCATCATCTTTCAACAAGCTCCATTACACAGATAGTGCTATCCGGGAGACATTACGCCTGTCGCCAGTGGTATTGCATGGATCTAACCGGGAGATCATCCATCCATCTGGTATCACCATGCCCTCGGGCCAACACCTGCCACGGGGAATGTGGGTTGCCGGGTCCACGCTGGATATCCACATGGACGAGAGATTCTATGCTGAAGGACAGCAATACAAGCCATTCCGATTCGTCAAAGGGCAGACAAGTGAAGATGGCACTGTCATGTCCAAGCAGGAGATTAATCGGGTAGCAACTGCCTCGACGTTTATGACATTTGGTACAGGGCGTCATGCGTGGTGAGTTGTTCTCTCTGAAATGATCGAATGAGTTTTCGAATCGCTTACTTACCTATCATGCTCCTCAGCCCGGGCCGGCATTTTGGTGTCCATCTGGTCAAGATGATAATCGTCTATGTCATTTTAAACTATGATATTGAACCACTCGAAAAAAGACCTGAAAACTTCGTTATGGGTGAGCATGTAATTGTACCACCGACTGCTACTGTCCGAGTCCGACGGACAGAGGTCCAGTGAAGGCCGTCGATCGAGGCACAAGGGTGTCTGGACTTTCTGACATTGCCATTACCATTCTGCTTGAACTCGGTTGGGGATGACAGTACATTGTGAAAGATTGCCCATTGAGTTTTGAACAATACCGATACTTGGTAGCATTCAGAGATCATGTACAAATCATCAAGAATGCAATGAGTCACTGCCTATTACCGAGAGATAAAGCAACGCGACCTACAGAGATCCTCTTAACACAGCAAGGATTGGAAGCGCAAGAAGTATAGTGTTTGCCCCTTGCAGCCATAACCCTCCATAAAACCAAACGAGTTTCATAATTCAAATAGTTCATCCTCATTCCACTTCACTTGCGGTTCCTCATCCCGGCAGATGGATAGAAAGTCGTTTGATTGTACCTTTGAATGACCCCAGATACCTTGGAGCTAGCTAAAGAGTCAAAATAACCATCCACATCGGAACATAATTACAGGGATTTTCACCTTAATCCCTCGTATCGTAGTGTAGCACTGAGACTGGTAGGATGCCTAAGCGCTCACATATCATGCAGATTGCATATGAACTGATAATTTACCCGCAACTGTGGGTGGGAGAAGATAGAGCACAAGTAGACATACTGCGTCCAAGGTAAACAATTTTTTCAAGAAAAATTCAAAGCATAGCTTTCGCTAGGCGGCCGCAACACGAGGACTTGTTAAGTGCGGGCAGAGAATGACCCTGCATGATTGCGTACATGCAATGAGGAGCACGGCAGAGTCAGCTTGCTCTGCTCTGTTGCTAGTTGCGACTTGGTCATGAACTCTCTATTCAGGACCGTGTAGTACTGGTGACGCTGTCGATCAGGTCCGGCGAGACTAAGCTTGAGCAGCCAGGAAACGGTTACATCAACGTAGATGCATGCGGTTAGAGAGCGTTTCTGTTAAGGTTAAATCGCACTGCGGAGAAGGCACGACTACCACAGCAGGCATCCTATGTGAGGTTGTAGATTCACATGATGCCATTCTGTGTAAGCAGCTGTTTTGCGAGAGTGAGACATGTCTCATAACCAATGCATGTATATCAAGGAAGAAGTAGAGGACTCCCACACTATGTGGTATTTTTATGCTGTCAGGATACGAGGATGGCATGGACCCTCAAATAGACTTTATCTGAGTTGCCCGTCACTGAGCCCATTGTACAGTCTGGCAATCATACCAGGAGGAGTATTACTAAGCCGAGGAAACGGCTGCGCACTTCACCGGGTTTGGTCAGAACCTGTCTAGAACACGCTGAGCGTGGCTTTCAGTGGGAGCTAACGTCTTTCTGTAGGTGGGACTGTGTTGGTCAGAACGCGGCTAGCCCATAATTACTCTCCCGTATGACTGCGGAATAAGAAAAGGGAATCTCGCAGGTGGCAGATATTTCACTTGCTATCCCTTACATGGTCACAATCTATGCCAGGGTACTGAGCACCTTAGGGCATGATTAAGTCTCCCACTGTTACGCCCTTGCTGGCCAAACAAGTTCCATCCCAAGAACGAAAATTAGCAAGGATCCAGCTTTCACGGCCGGTTTCCGGCCAAATGAACGACAATCCTACACAGGGTCTTTCCAGAGGTAAAACTCGATTGATTTCCGGTAATACTACTACGTGCGCCATCGGGTGTCAGCGATGTAACGTTGATGGTTCAAGCATAATCAATGTTTGTGGGCCTGCTCCGAAACATACACTCGGACCCACCAGAAAGTCTATTCAGATAAGAATTTAACCTACAAAAGTCAATGCAGCAGGGGAATATACCACATTCCACAGAAGCACTTTCCAAGCACTTTCCAGGCCAAGCTCCTTGATTCAGCGCAAAAGCCGACGTGGGCAACGGTCGTCCGCATCCAAAACACCTGTCGTATCCGCAACCAGCCGCTGCCTTAGGTCCCAGAAGTCACAGCGCCTTCGAAGCGAGGAGCCTGCCGAAAAATAAAAATAAAAATAAAATAAAAATAAAATAAAAATAAAAATAGAAATTGAGACTGAAGACCACAGTGCTGGTACACGAACTTTAAACAAAGCTAGAAGGGGGCACAATACTTCAGGGAAGACCAGAGTATGAGCGTAGTCAAGCCTCCGGTGTCCAGTACGCGGAGTATCAATGAGATGAAGAGCAGATGTTGGCAGAAGCATAAGAGTGGCATTAACATAAGAGTTCAGATATGTCTACTTGCAGCACGCTATATACCATCAGATAACTGAGTACGCGCATGACAGTGTCTCATATAGCTGAGTTAGAAACATGATGGACAGCTCTGGCTGGCCGCCCTCCAGAGTAATATTGCTTGCTGTTAAAGGTAAATCAGTTGCCTTAACTGTCTGTCCAGTAGAGTTGCATTCAGAATTCAGTCGGAGTTTGGGCGAGTCCAACCCCAGTTGGAACCAAACCGCTGTGATTTCGAGTCAGATTTTAGAAAATAGAACCAAACCTGATCTGTTCGGGCCTAGATAGGCCTAGCAAGGCTACTACTAACTAACTATGGTTAGATTCAGTTTAGTTTAGCTTTATTTTATATAAGCTGAACGGATTAATTTTAATGGTTTTCAGAATTCAATTTCTCCAATATTAGGCACCTATCAGACATGCTTATATAAGATTAATATTTTTATTAGAGTTGCATAACCGAACCGCTAAAATCGAATCTGACCCTCACTGAACACACAGCGGTTTGGGTTCGGTCCCTAGCCTAGGGAATCGCTTCAGTTTCGGTTTCCCTAGGGTAGAACTAATTTGAGTTCACTTAAAACCATTGGTTTCGATGTTTGAGGTTTTATTAGATTAGATTAACCAAACCTCACCGTTTTGCTTAGTAATCGCTAATTTCTCGGATTTCTCTAAAAATATTAATATCACCAGATAGCCTATTATCTAGACCATCTAAATATGAAATATGTCTATTAAACAAAGTATTTGCAACTAAGGAAGAGGTAAAAGAAAGCAAGACTATCCTCCTCCAGTCGCATTCAGTATAACGGATAGATCGTACTGCTGGCATACTTATAAAAGTGATTTGAAAATAAACTTGCCGAAAAGGGTGAAAAATGGAGAGCAGAAGATTGGAAAGGGATGCCGAAGGTTGTAGAAGTGGAAGACTATCAAAACGCTTCCTATTCTGAGGCCGCCCCTCTAGGACTCAGCCTTCTTGGTGGCTTTGGTCCTCAGTTTCATCATGAGGAACACTAGCCCGTAGATACCAATCACAAAGACAACAACAATGCCCGCGTTCCTCCATCCGTAAGATTCTTCTGCTAGGTTCAGTGTGCGGAGGTAATCGCTACCTTCGGTGTATTGGCACACACGACAGTCAGTGGCGTCGTCTGGGTTGAGAAGATTCGCGCCCACCCCCATGCCGTGGAGGTAGATCTCAAGGTATTCGCCACAAGTCTGGTTTGGAGCCGGGGCAAATACAGCCAGTTCCTCGGACTTACACTGAACTGGTTTGTCCCAGGTCGTGAAGAACAGCAAGGAACTCATAAGGTAGTTGAAGGGGTCGATATAGTACATCCTGTAGATGACGGCAGTTAGAAAGTTCTCAGAACTAGACTGGTCAAATAATATGCAAAATCAGCTTACCAATATCGCCAGAACGGCACGATTTGGCTGTATGGAATCATAACGCCGCAGAATGAGACAAGAGTAGTGATGACCAGAGGATTGACGAGTGATGCGAAGACGGCGTTGGGTGTATACGCAGCAATCATTTGTCCAATACCAGTGTAAAGACACTCGTACATGACCTGGGAAAACTGTAAGCTGTTGTATCCATAAGGTAAAGGAAGTGGGAAAATGGGTGTAGGCTTACCACAACAAAGAAGACACTGCCAGCGTGGTCTGGTGAGGTTGGAAGGCCGCAAGTGAAGTACCAGCAGACATAATACAGCAATGCGCAAACAAGCAAGTAGGGAAATTCTGAGAGGATGAGGCCGGTAACAAAGGGAGCCCAGTGGTACATCTTGCTCTTCTTCTCCCGCGCCTCATAGATATCGCGACGGTCTATGAAGAGAGGCTGGAGCTGGGAAATGACACCAGGCGCAACAAAAATAAAGTTGAAGACGGTGAATAGGTTCTGCTGCAGATCTGTAAGGGCATCTCCGATCATCCAGAAGGTAAAGCCGTTCAATAGCGCTAGGCTGATATGCATCGCAAATTTGTTATCAAGGTATTCAATATTTCTGAAGAGTGAGATGTTCATGCGGTGTGTCACAAGCTTTGTTTGCGTCCACAGTGAAGCAGCAAATTCATGTCCGTCATCATTGACGGCTGGGGGCTGAGCGACAGCGTCTTCAATCATGGCATCTAGTTCCTTGGACAGTTTGTCATGTTCCGGAGACTGCAGCCAGATCTGGTTCCAATCTTGACTATCACCTCCTATCCCCGTCACCACATCAATCATATGTTCTGCTGGATTAGCCTCAGGTGGGCAAGGGGCTCCATAGCGGCCGAAGTATTCCTTAACGGTATTCGCATTCTGGCCAATATCTCCAAAATATACGGTTTTTCCGCCCGCAGCCAGCAATAGTAGTTTGTCGAACTGCGCAAACAGTTGAGCGGATGGCTGATGGATAGTGACCAAGACGGCTTGTCCGGCTTCTGTAAGCTTGCGAAGGAAACGAACAGTATTGTAGGCGGCCTGGCCGTCGAGCCCCGAGGTCGGTTCATCCAGAAAAATGCTGTCCCCGCAGCGTTAGTAAGTTGCCAGAAGCCACAGTAATTTGCCGGAGGTCACAACTTACAGGATACTCGGCTTTGCGACAAGCTCCACGGCAATAGTAAGACGCTTACGCTGTTCCACTGAGAGACCGCTCCCTGGGCGACCAACAAGAGTGTGTTCGAGGTCATGTAGTTCCAAAAGGTCGATGATGGTTTCCACATATCGCAACTTTTCTTCGGTGGGTGTATCACGAGATTGCCGCAGGAGGGCCGAGAATTCCAGAGCCTCGCGAACGGTCGCCAAAGGCTCGTGGACATCTAACTGTTCGACATAGCCAGCCGAGCGTTGGAAGGAAATGGGGAGAGGGCGTCCATCAACTAAGACAGATCCATGGATAGTACCCGACGTTTTTCGTTGTGCGAGGACGTCAAGAAGAGTCGTCTTTCCAGCACCAGAGGAACCCATTAACGCCCCAAGCATGCCTGGTTTTACATAACCCTGTACATTATTAAGAAGAACCCGGTCACCCTCAGAGGTTTTGACCGTATATGTCAAGTTTTTCCAGGTGAATATGCTCCGGTTGCGGAGGAGGCCATTCCCAGGGTTGCCGCCCGATGCATCAGACCCGGGGTTGACTGAGGACTTCTCTGTAGCTTGCGCTTCCTCGTCTCCCGACTGCAGGAGATGCTTGGACCTGTGCTGTTGCTCCCGAGGAATAAGGAGTTTGCGGCCACCTTCTCCCAGCAACTTCCACCTGGAAGTGAAAAATATGGTGAGCGCAACGAAGAGCAACCACCAGGCGCAGTTTATGCCGAAGTTGCGCCAGATATGGCCATGGCTAAAGGACATGGCTGCGAGGTATGCATCGCCTGTAAAACTCGTCGTGCCAGGGGCTGCGCCGATAACACCAGCACATGATTGCCCACCCCCGCCGTCAATGTAGCCAGGGCCATTTGGAATAAGGTTAGGACCGTAACAGGGTATTTCCTGTCCATGAAATTCGTTTCCAAGCAGAGCTTCGAATCCATAGGCCATGGGGTTGATCCAAAAGATCCAACTCAACCACGGATGCATCTGGGGCTTGATAATCATGTAGCCCATGTAGACAAATAAGGCCACAATTGAAAGACCCGAGACTTTGGTCGCAGCGTCGAACGTAGGGAATGCGGCGCCGACGAAGCGGAAGAAACTCGTCATCGCCAAGGCAGTCATGAAGTTAGTGGCCAAGTAAGTGAAAAAAGCCCCAGCTGTGGCCTTCAAACCGACCATGAAGTAGAGGACAAGGCCGAAGTGCGTTACTTGGAATAATAGTATGGGTAAGTCTGCGGCGATTTGGGCGATGCAGATAGCCGCTGGGTGATACAATGCGAAGGAGCGGTGCTTAGCTAGAATGGGCCTGCCAGTGAAAGAGTCGGTCACTTCGGATAGGGCGATGAGTGCGTTGTAAAGTATGGAGAAGAAGAGGGCACCGCCCTTAAGAAAAAGACCGATGGAATTATCAGGAGCAGAGTAGAAGAGAGAACCGCCGAGGAGAGCCTGGATGAGTGTGGCGCCTTGCTTCATGAAGATCGTCGCCTTGTCGCCCCACATAAGCTGATACTGTCTGACAACGGCGGCCTTCACTTGGGTAATCAAACCAGTGGTGACGGGCGACGTCTCAGACACACCCCTGTGCTTCTCACGAGAGACCATTTCCTTGAAGACAGCCGTGTTCTCCGCGGCTTCCTCGCTTACTGGGTAGCTTTGACACTCTTCCAGCATCTTGGGCTGGATGCTCGACCGTTTGTATGCGGCCAGGATCTCACCAGCGGTACGTGGGAACTTGTCTTCGTATCCAGGAGCAATAAGGCGCTCGGTAGGAACTGTCACGCCCGTCAGGAAATCCGCTCGATTGGAACCAGAGTCCCTCATAAAGCCGAGGTCTTCCATGAACGGGACAGCATCTTGCTGTGGCCCATAAAAGATTTGCTTGCCCTCGTCGAGGACAAGGACCTTGTCAAAATGCTCGTAGATGCCGTTGCCCGCCTGATAGAGTGTAATAATCGTAGTGAGCCCGAGCACGTCGGTCATGACCCTGATTGCTTTGATCCACTCGAGTGCTGTGCTGGCGTCAAGACCTCTCGTCGAGTTGTCCCAGCAAAAGACGCTCGCGCGGGTGGTCAGGCATTCAAGAATTGACACACGTTTCCTCTCCCCTCCCGAGACACCCCTGATGAAAGCGTCTCCCACGTTCGTTTTCGCGGTATGGGATATTCCCACTGATCGCAGGAGAAATTCTTTATAGGACTGGACATATTCCTCATGGGACTCAATCCCAGGGGGCAGGTGATAAGGAACCTTCATGCGAGCGGCGAAGTCAATGGTGTCCTCGACAGACAGAGTTGGAAAAAAGATTTCCTCTTCCGTGTTCATGATGATCTGGCCACGATATTGTTTGGCCTCCTCGGCAGACATGTTTCCATAGTGGATGTCTCCGGTGACTTCCTCGTAGCCAAGCCGATTGTTAGCGAGGACGTTCAAAAGCGTCGTGCAGCCGGCGCCAGGGCGTCCAAGCACAAGCAACATCTCTCCTGGCTTAACGCATCCATATGAATCCTCAATGATGGTCTTCTGCTGGGCATCTTTGCTACCCCTATGGAAGGGGAAAAACTGAGAGAGTACATTTTCGTTGAACGTGGCGTTACTGCCGACGCCTTTGACAGAAAGATTATCCCAGGTCACCCCGAGCTTCCTGGGCTTCTCACCACCTGCTTCATCTCGCTCCCTCATTTTGGACACTTCGGGTGCCATGTGCCATGTCGTCCTGGAACGGAAGTTGGATACATTTTCCGTCTTGTCCTCCGCTGTGTGCAGTGCCTCGTCTGCGGTGGTGGACTCTGTGTCCACAGATGTCGAACTGATGTTCATTGTGAAACTGGGAAGAGGTGGTCGGAAACAGAGACGTTACGAAATGCGCAAGAAAGTGGAATCCAGTGCAAAACTCAGAGAGACCTACACCTCTATATACAAGCAGCCAAAACGAGCTCATCCATGGCGTTGGATACGCTCCATTGCCTGTTCGGAATCCTGCATTCATGGTTGCGTCTAAGGTCTCGTTCCGTGCTCTACTAAGCAACTGGGAAACCCTCCTTAGTCGAAAAGTCCAAGTTTTGATTTACTCAACATTAAACCCTCCGGTATGGCGTTTGACTGGAGATGGGACTAATTATCGCCACTCCGTAGCGTGAAACCCAATTTCTGATATGGCGCCCTTGCATTAGTTAAGCCCCACCCAGGAGCTAGGTGGCCATTGATAAAGCTAGTCCAAAAAGCCTAAGAGTCGGTTCGCAGAATCTTGAACCCGACGCCGACTCATACCATGGCCGGAATGATTAGTGATCGTACGCCGCAGATCACCCATATACCCACAACATTAAGTACTGGCCAGGCCTGGACCACCGCCGTTCGGTCATTTCTAGCAGCCCGAAAACCCTCTGGCAAGGAAAACGGATATTTATCAGCTTTTCTGAAGAACAAAAAGCCTCCGCCGGGCATTTTAATCACAGCCCGCCAGAAACATCATCGCACTGGCTTGAGCCTCGCCCTTGCCCTTCCCATCTCGACGCCCTTGGCATCAGTGATCCTTCGTATTAGACTTTATGACGCTGTTGGACAAAACATTATGGGGGCCACATCCATCCATCCATCCCAGAGGCGCTTTTCTTGTGAGCCCTGCAGGAAACATAAGTCGAGATGTACGCGAATGCAAGAAAATGCCGCTAAATGTACTCGGTGTATGGTGCTTGGTGCAGAGTGTACTATTGGACAACAGGGGAAAGTTGGCAGGCCGAAGAGAGCGGCGGTTTCTGCCCTTGGTGCACCCAAAAAGCCAGGACTAAAGTCACGGCCAAGCATCAAAACGTCTCCAAGTAAAATATTCGAGCCGCAGAGCCAGCTTAACTCTTATGGAAAATCCCAGGAGACTCCTTCGTTCCTAGAGGTCTATGACCGGCCCGGAGTCAGCCGAATAGTCTCTCCAGCAGCCATGCCAATACCAGCACCATCTCGGGTGACAGCAGCAGATGATGCATTCTTTCTCGCACCAACAAGGTCGACCGCTGGAATGCCTTCGTTTTATCATGACTCGCTCACTGGGAATGTTGGCCATACCTTTGATCGCGACTTTCTCTTGCCCGACTTCGATTCGACCCTCGACTTCACAAACACAGGTGTTCACTTGCTCGATCCGGCAGCTATTAGCATCAATTGCGCTCCAGATACTCTGACAATACTGGGACGAGTCAATGCGGCGGGCGATATTGATAACTCAGACGCCATAAGCAAACTTTCTAAGATTAACATCGACTTACACATCCGCATCACAGCCACTGAAAGGAACAAGGCGATTCTAGACTTGAATAGCATCCTCTACCGAGAGAGCCCGTTATTTATTCACAATTACACATTGGCCGAGTTCATGTTGAACACATCGGAAGAGTTCTTGCAGATACTGAAGCGGCTCTGCAGCTCACAAAATCCATTCCCACTGCCGTTGCAATCCCCCATTGGTAACCGACATAATCCGACTTCCACCTTTTCTTTGACCTACCCCTTCGCCGCCGCGCAACCATTGCTAGCTCCTCTCTCCCTGACCATCACAAGTATCTTTAGCCAGCTCATTTCTCTCTACGAGCTGTTGCTTGAGCACCTCACTGCCCGCATAGCGCGACTCGCCATTGACCCTATCGCCACTATCCCAGGCATCACCTTTGGAGGGTTGCCCCTAGAAAACCCATGCATACAGGGTCTACTCTTCTGTAACCTTACTGTTCACCGACTGGAGGGGATGGAACGTGCTCTAGGCATCAGTGAGACGCCGGAGGGGGTACAGTGGGTTTGCTATCAGCCAGACAGATCGATGTGCTTTGGAGTGAGTTAGACGAGAGGATTGGTATCACGCCTTGTAGTGGAGCCATGCGACCCGCTCGTGTGAAGAGACTTCTTGGAAAAGTGGCTATTATATTTAAGAAGCTCTCTTTGAGTACATAGGTGGCAATATCTGTTGGCAGCATCAAATTGCCCGCTGGCCCTGGCGAGAACTTCACAACTTTGGATTCCTCATCTAAGATCCATTTGTACCGGTGATTTGGAACTTTGGTGGGCACTTATCCACTGCTCAACTACATGATTGGTGATGGTATACTCTGCAGCTTATGCCATTTATTTAACCTTAACCCACTCAACAAAATTTCATCCAGCCTTAGTATTCCCATCTTACTATCAGGCACTGCGGACTTAGAGCAAGAGAGGTGTATTGAGTCCAAGGCAGTCCAGCCAATGTTCACTCTGGTCAACCCTATGGATGCAGGGTGATGACTTTAACCTGGACAAACTCCACCAACCCCCAGCGAGCGCCAAACCAACCTTAACCACTATCCCCATACCCTCCATGAGGCAGAGTTAGCTCATGATGTATATTTATGGAATTAATATAGACTGCACCTACCTTAATAGAGCTAGCTAGCTTAAGGACACAGTAATAATTCCAGGAAACTATTAAGGTTAATAATCTATACTTAGTTACCTTAATAATAGTAGTAATCTATTCTTCCATCCTAACAGACTTAATTTCATACAGCTTTATCTCAGGCGTTAGCCCTATTACCATAGTGGGAGGGAATCTCTGTGGTGAGGTCTCATTAACCAGGGGGGGTACATAAATTTAAGCACCCTTATTATATATATTAGATATAAGCACCTCCACCCTGGCCTTGGCTGCTGGGGAGATAAGCACTAAGGCGGTATTAACATCATGCGGGATGGCCAGAATCTTAGCTTTAAGAGCTAGAGCCATGGCAGTCATGACCAGGACCTTGTTAGTCAACATGCAGATTTTACTATTCTGCATTAATATTAGTTCTATGTCCCCACACAAGGCCAAGTCTGCCTGTGGGGCTTACATTGAGAAGGCGCCCTTAGTGATCTCTCAGGCTGCAAAATCTAAGTTAGCATTATTAAGGACCATAGTAAAGTGCTTGCCACCCAGTTCTAACAAAACAGGCTTGAGGGCTAGGGCGGCTTGCGGGAGATGATACTACGGCAAGCCATTGGGACAAAGCCGAAATAACTACTTTAGGACTTTTAGTATGTCAGACTTTCCAGTTTTCTGCTGGCAGTAAAATTTCATTTTATACCTTAGTAATTAGCAGTAGTATATTAATAACAATAGATGACATTTAATATTAATACTAGATGACATTTGATGTTAATAAAAGATGGCATTTAATGTTAATACTAGATGGCATTCAATATCAATAGATAGTATGATGGCACTGCTCATATTCCAATGGTATGGTAGTATTTCGATAGAAAACTAAGCATAGAGAAGAGAGAGAAGGAAAGTATGTACATGGTGGGGAGATATTATAAATAGAGAGCGGAGCGGTGCAAACTAGCTAAACAACCCCAAAGCAGTAAGCAGTCAAGAGAGGCAGAAAGCTCTCGTGTAAGGATGTCAGCAGGGAATATGGTGACAGATTATCACATTACCCCCCCTTTAGGTTCCGGATGTCCTCATTTGGGGTCTATCATCGTCTGGGTGATCATCAAGGAATACATTGTCTTCAGCTGCTTGCAGCCATTCTAGTAGGCGCATTAGTGGACCTGGCATGGCTGGATATCAGGTATGGAAGTCTTGGAGCAATGTTGGGGAGTTTCTAAAGTTTTAGGCTAGGTACCAGGAAAGATTAACATTATGACTAAGCCATCTTACCTGGTACTAGAGCTTGTGATAGTAGAGCTGGGATGTAAGTATTTTATTAACCTCTCACTCATCTCCACCATTGACCTTAAGTAGGGGAGCTGGGTCCTGAAGCTGGCTAGGCAGGGGTGGTGTGGATGGGGCTTTATAAAGCTTCTTAGGTGTGAAGATAGGGTGGACTTTTATAGAATTAGGTAAATCTAATTAGAAGGTGTTTGTAAAGGCTCAGTCGCAGCCCAGCCACCCAATTATGCAGCCACCCCTTGCTCCCTAATTGTTTTCAACCTCCTGTTTTCAACCTCCTGCTTTCACATCTTGAGCCGCTTTCAATTCATCGCTGAATGCATCTATGATAGACAGCGAAGATAAATAGTATCCCCCTTATCTGGTATTCAAGAAGATAAGGATTAGTTTTATTTTATATAATCTACTACTCTCTATCATTCTCTTCCATTAATTATTATTACTAATTCTTACCTAGTCAACAGGCCATCTACCCTGATACATAGATCCTTATAATTTCTAATCCTTCTTTCTTTGACTACTTAAGTATTAGTTATAATGCCTGCTGAATTTCACCATGGAGCTATTACTTCTACCCCTTTACTAGTGGAATAATATGGTCTTATTAAAGAAATGTCTCTTAATCTAAGTAACTCCTCTACCCCTACTAATTAATCTCAAGAGTTAAAGGGTGCTGAAATATAATAAATACTATAATAAATTACTGAACTTGAACGCCTTCAACAGACTCAAAGAGTTGATAAGTCTGAATAACTTTCCCATTAAAATGACACCTCTTTAATAGAAGATAGGCAGGAAATTAAATTTAAGAATCTTCCTATCTTTACTATTAAATATTCACTCTAGAAAAGAGAAGAATGGCTCTAAGATATGGAATATATATTCTGAGGAGCCCTAAAGAAATATACCCCTGATAAGTTTAAAATTATTACTGCTATTATATAAATGGACTCCACCTGCAGGCAGTAATAGTATATTAAAATTTATAAAATATTAATAGAAAGATAATAAAATGCTAAGAATTCATGGCAGTTTTTTAAAGACTAGACCTTGAGCTTAATCTAAGATACTGAAACTATTAAGGCTAATATTATTATTAAATTATATTAGGCCTATTAATACCTAGATAAGGACCCTAGAGAATTTTATTATTATTTAGATTCTCTAGAATAATATTTCCCTAGATAAGATGAAAAGTAACAAGCTCTGGCCTTCTTCAGTAGCCTTACACCAGAGTTATATACTTATATTCAAGAATACCTTGATAAACTACTAGACACTTAAGATAAAATAGTGTCTATAGCTTTAAAATACCACACCTTTTTACAGAAATAATAGAAACAGAAGAGAAAAGACATTAGAAAGCCTTAAGAAGGGAAATCTCAAGATAGTAACCCATTAAAATGCTTTCAAAGGAATCCTGAGAGGTTTATAAAACCTAAGTAAAATTAACTTAATAAGAATAGGAATCCCTTAAAATACTATAAATATAGTAGTAAAGAACATCTTGCTAACTAGTGCATTACAAGGGATGCTAAAGTCTAATTAATTATAGAAAATAATAAGAGGTTAGAGTAAAACCTACATCTCTAACCTCCTACCTAGTAGTAGGGACTACTACTTATTTCTATATTCTAATATAGCTAGCTAACAGCCTTAAAACACACACTAATCTTAATAGCTATACTAAGGTTAACATTATTAGCATTACTTTTATAAGATTATTAAAGCTATAGTAAGCTAAACTTACTACCCCTATTATTAGGGCAGTTAATAACTTTATTACCCCTACTTATAGGGTTTAGAAGGTCCCTATCATTGCCTACAATTCTAGGGGTAATAAATAAAGTTTTAAATAAGCTTATATAGCTATTAATTAAGACCTACAACCTAGAGGAAGTCCTATTCTTCTTTTAATAACTATATTATAGGATCTCTATATCTACTTATCACCATGGAAATGCTAATGGTGGTTTAAGATATTAACTTTCTCCCTAACTAACTCTCAAAAGTTCAGGAAACTATGTTATAACTATATAATAGTATTTATATTAGTTAAGTTACCTGAAGAGGTATGGCTTATAGAGGAAGAGAAAGATAAGAAGTATTATTCTCTTAAGAATATACCTCTAGAACTAGCTAAGTTCTATAATATATTCTTAGTAGAAAAGTTAAAGATTATACCTTCTCACTCTTCTTAGGATCACACTATTAAAATAAAACCTAATAAATTACTACTATTTAGCCTACTATATCCCTTATCCCAAGCAGAACTTCAAGAATTAAAGGAGTATCTTAATAAGAATATTATATATAAAAGAATTCAACCTTCTAAAAGTTTTACAGGAGCTCCTATCCTTTTTATCCTAAAGAAAGATAGGGGACTAAGACTATGTATTAATTACCATGGACTTAATAAGATAATAGTAAAGAATTAGTACCTATTACCCCTTATATCAGAGATTCTTAACTAAATCTCAGGGGCTAAATACTTCAGTAAAATTAATATCTAAGATATATACTATTAAATCTATATTAAAGAAGGAGATGAATAGAAGACAGCCTTTCATACCTAATATAGCTACTATAAGTATATAATTATGCCTTTTAGCCTTATAAATATGCTAGCCACCTTCCAGAATTACATTAACACCGCCTTATATGATATTCTTAATATCTTTTATATAGCCTATCTTAATGATATCCTCATTTTCTCCTAGATAAGAGAGGAACATACTAAACATATCTCTTAAGTCTTAGAAAAACTATAAAAGGCAAAACTTTATGCTAAACCCTCCAAATGCGCCTTCTACTAAAATTATATTAAATTCCTAGAGTATATCATCTTAGCTAATAGTATATCTATGGATATAAGCTAGGTAGAAACTATTATTACATAGGAGGAACCCTATAGTTATTATAATATCTAAGTCTTCTTAGGCTTCTATAACTTCTATTAATAATTTATTAAGAACTATTCCCTAATTACTTTACCTTTGACTAATCTTATGAGAGGAATGAAAGAAGGAAAGAAACTAGGATTAGTAAAGTTTAACCTTATTAAGAAGCTTGTATTTTAAAGACTTATTATAGCCTTTTAGGCAGTACCACTATTATAGTACTTTAATTCAGCTCTACTAATTTAAATAGAGATAGATACCTTAAAAGACAGCATAGCTGATATCCTCTCCTAACTAGATAAATAAGGGAGATGGCATCCTATTGCCTTCTAGTTAAGAAAGTTCATAGGAGCTAAACTTAATTAGGTAATACTAGATAAAGAATTATTTGCTATTATTCATTCCTTTAAATATTAGTATTAGTATACTAAAGGAGCTATATATTAGATTAAGGTCCTTTCTAATTATGCTAACCTATAAGGTTTTATAAAATAACTAAGGTTAAATAGCAGATAGGCCTATTAGTTAATTTCATTAATGCTATTTAATTTTATTATTAAGTACTAAAAGGGGAAGGCTAATCCCACTAATGCACCTATAAGATAATATAGTAATTAGACTATACTACAGTCTAATAGTGATGATATTATTATACTAATTCATAGATAAATAGTTGCTATACAGTTACTAAGGACCAAGGGTTAAGATGACTATAAACTAGAGCCAGGTAATATGCTATTAGAGCTCTATAATTATAAAAACCACCTACAGCAGGAGGTGATTTACTAAGATAATCTATAGTAGTTAACTAATAACCAGTTAACACTATAAGCCTTAGTTAAGTATGCTACTTAAAAGGAAAATATTTATAAATATAAAACTACTAAAGACCTGAAGGGTTTAATTAAATAATTATAAACTAAAGATATTAAGGTTTAACACTAAATTACTACTATTAGGCAGAATACTACAGGGTAAAAATATTAGAATATTAATTCTAAAGATCTTTTATAATTTAAAGGCAAGTTATTCATGCCTAATACTAAATAATTAAGGAACTAATTAATTAGTATTTACTATAATAAACCACTAGCTGGTTATTTCAGCAGAAACTATATAGAAGCTTTACTAAGATAAAAGTTCCACTAGACAAATCTATAAAATAATATTAAAGCATATATTAAAGAATATCTAGTATGCCAAGGCACTGCAGCACTAAGGCATAGGCCTTATAGTAAGCTTAATTTATTACTATAACCATCCCATCCATTTAGTGAACTGTCAATGGATTTTATAACTAGACTTCTAACAGTACTATATGGGATTAATCTAGTTAATAGTATTTTAGTTATAGTTAATAGGTTCTCTAAATGGTCACTCCTCTTCCCTATCTTAATAATAATAACTGCAGCAGAACTAGCTAAACTATTCTATTAAGAAGTTAAATTAAAATTTAGACCACCTAACAGCATCATTTCAGACTAAGGACCAGTCTTTACCAGTAAATTCTAGGTGAAATTATGCTATATTATAAAGATTAAATAAAGGCTATCAACTATATTTCATACCTAAACTAATAATTAAATAGAATAGATAAACTAAGTCCTTAAAAGATACCTCTATTATTTTATTAATAAAGAATAAAATAACTAGGCAACTCTACTAAGAGAAGCTAAGTTTGCTATAAATAGAGTAATTAATATATTACTAAATAAATCCCTATTTAAAATCTTACTAGGCTATAATCTAGACTTTTATATACATGCTAAGGATAGTACTACAGAGGGAGAGATTCCAGCTGTAATAGTATAAGTATAAAAACTTTTAGATCTTTAAGAAAGATTGAAGGAACAATGGCATAAAGCTAGTAAAATATAAGTAAAGTACTATAATAAATATTATAAGGAGTTAATATTAGAAAAAGGATAACTAGTAGGGCTATTAATAAAGAATCTTAAGTTAAAGATTCTAAGTAAGAAGCTAGCTCCTACTTTTATTAGACCTTTTTATATACTAGGTGCTATTAGTTTATAAGCATATTATCTTACCTTACCTATAAAATATAATTAAATTTATAATATCTTTCATGTATTATACTTAGAACTATGGAAATAGGCAAAGCATGATTAATCACTACTAATACTAGAGCTTAAAGATAATAATAAATAAGAAGTTAAAGAGGTTAAGGACAACCATATCATTAGAAATAAATAGTACTATTTAGTTAAATAGAAGGACTAGCCCTTAGAATATAACTAGTAGGTCCATACTAATAATATAACTAATGTACAAGAAGTAATACAGAAATATAAGAAAAGAATTACTATTATTAACTAATATAAAGGCACCAGGAAGACTTAGCTAAGGCTAAGTATAATAGATAAAGGTAGAACATAACACTAAGTTAAATATCCTTAAGCACCAAAGGAAAAGACTAATTAATATTAGCTAAGTAAGTCTAGCTGGCAACCACTATTTCATTATTATAGAAATAGATACTAATCACCTTAACCTCCTCTATGAAGAAGAGAAGAGAGGCAGCCTAAGCTACATACCTAGTATCACCAGGCATAAGTTAAAGAGCTTTAGCTAAATAATATGCAGCCTAATCATTAGTAGTAGCCCCAGCATTTAGGTACTAAATATAAGCTATTTTAGTATAATAACCTTTAAAGAACTTGTTATACTCATCACTCTATAAGAATATTAGTATTAAGACAGTACTATAGTAATAAATTAAACTAGAAACTTATATACTATTCCTTCTTCTTTCTAGTGATGCCATGTAACTAATAGTGGTTCTACTCTATATTTTTAAAAGTATTAACAAGCCTAAGAAGGGCGACCAAAAAGTCCTTAAAAAGGCTCAAGTCCCAGGTATACTGTGGATTGAAGAACCTAGTATACTATTTAATAATAATAGATAGGTTAAGGGCATTCCCAGCCATACTAGGCACAGCCTAAGAAACAGCTATTAATACTAAAATAACACATAGGACTAATATAATATATAGGTTTGCAGAGAGAATAGCAGGTGTTACACTACATACACTTCATAGAAGTGCTGTCTAAAAGCTTATAATTAACTTCAAAAGGAAGACCCCCTTGGTGTAGCGGGCAGGGCCCGCTGGGTGCTCGGGCTGTTCGATCAAATCGTACGGCCCTCGCGAAGTCACATCCAAACTGGACACCAGCTGCAGGTCACATGACCTCGTACTAATCAATGTAGTAATCTGCTCAGTCATGTGACCGCGAGAACTATTCGCACACTCCTTTTTATGTTTGGCCGCCGCGGCCCTAGCTAGATTTCTTCCTTAGCGATTTCTTACTGTCCAAACCTAGGTCATAGGTTGAACCGGCTTCTAGCCCGTGACATTAGAAATCGCTCAGCACAACCAGACGAACCAGACGAACCAGAGGAACCAGACGAACCAGACGAACCAGACGAACCAGACGAACCAGATGAACCAGACGAACCAGACGAACCGGATGAACCAGACGAACCAGACGAACCAGACGAACCAGACGAACCAGACGAACCAGATGAACTAGATGGGCAATATAGATGGCATGAACTATAATAACATGTTATCACGGATGTCAACATCCCCTGAAGGACCTAGCGAAGAATGACTGTCACAACAGAACAATATGCAGACGAATCTCATGGCCTAAATGGCCTAACAGCTACAGAACATCGCCAATTAAATAGCTTAACTTAAAGAATGACAAATGACTGCTACCACAGCAGCACCTACTCCTCAGACAACCCCACTGGCTACCATGGTGGAAGACCTAATAAAAAGACCTAAGCCCACGCTACCTGATGTGGAGACATATAACAGCTCTAATAAGGCCGCGTACCAGACCTTTTGTGCTAAGCTACAGGCAAAGCTGTTGCTTGACTGAGCTGCAATTGGTTCCTTCCATGGGTGCTTATAGTATGCTTTTAGCAGACTTAAGGGAAATGCTGCTGCAGCCTTAGCTCCCTAGATGGATCAGTATGGAAATAATCTAAACACAACACAAGCAACATTAAATAGCTTGTATGACCAACTCAATCTTATGTTCCTCAACTGGGGCAGAAGTGAGAAAGCCTTATAAGAACTATGAACCCTACGCCAAGGCAGCCACCCATTTAATAAGCTGTTAGTGGACCTTAACTGACTGCTGATGGAAGCTAGAGGCTATTCTTGGTCTGATGAAGTGAAGAAGAACTATCTAGATGGTGTCCTAAGCTATGAAGTGGAAGGAGCACTTACTAGTATTAGGAAGGAAGAGACCTTTGTGGACTACTGCCACTAAGTACAGCAAGTAGCTAACTAAGTAGAAGCCCTACATGCAAGGGGAACTAGCTGCTCTAATTAGTATGGGAGGAACATGCAGACTACTAATTATAGTTGTGTTACCTACATTCCTATGCCCTGGGTGAACCCCACCTCAGCTGTAACAAACCCTAATGATGCCATGGACTGGGAGCCTTCCTCTATGACCTTAGCTTGCCAGTGGCGTCGCGCTAAATGGGTTGATGAAAATGAGTTGTCCTATTATTATAGTGAAGGAAGATGCTTATGCTATAGGGTATTAGACTATATGATTAAGGGCTGCTAGTACCTAGGAGCTATTCCCCTGCAGAGTAAAGAGCTAAAGCCACTGCACACTTCTTAAGCTATTGGACCCCTACTTAAAGATAATGAAATAAGTAAGTTAGAAAACTAGTTGCTCCTATGAAAAGACTCTCACAGGGGCTAGTTAAATAGTTAATGCAGCTAAAGAGCTGGCGTCACCCATACCCTAAGAAAGAAGATATACTTGCTGGTTATAGACAGTTCCAACAAGCTATCAGATTTAACACTCCTGAATTCATTGTGTTAGGTATCATTAATAAGGAATGTAATTATAGAATCCTTCCTAATACTAGATGCACATCTTACGCGGTTATAGCTGAATGCTTTGCCTAGAAGCTATAACTAGAGCAGATCAAGATTAAACTAATTCGCCTAGAGAACTACACTGGCACCACAGGAAGTGTCATTTCAACAATCACCCGATTCTCCCTAGATATCAGCAGTAACTACCAACACCTGGTCTACGCCTACGTGGTACCCAAGCTAGGCGAAGGCACTAATTTAATCTTAGGAATTCCATGGATGAGGGATCAGAGAGCAGTAGTAGAGGCTGAGGGACCCTGGCTAAGGCTTGCAGATAGATTTGCAGTAGAGAGCATGAAGAATGAGCTGAAACTAGTAATAAGGCAGATTAGCACCCAGGGATTCGCCATTCATAACCAACAGTGGAAGAAGGACAGGACTATACAGATCTTTACTGCTAGCATTAAGGATATTAAGAAGGCCTTGTGGGTTAAGAAGCATACTGACCCAGCCATAAAGCTGCCAGCACATTACCATAAGTTCCTAGAAGTATTTGACAGGGGGAAGGCTGATAAACTACCACTACACCATCCAGGAGTCAACCATTAAATTAAGTTAGTTAAAGATGAAAAAGGGAAGCAAATAGAACCACCATGGGGACCATTATATAGCATATCACGCGGAGAACTCTTGGTACTACAGAAGATATTAACAGAACTATTAGAGAAGGGCTTCATTTGTGCTAGCAGCTCCGCAGCTACAGCACTAGTGCTCTTCGCGCATAAGCCAGGAGGCGGACTATGATTTTGTGTTGATTATCATGCCCTGAACATAATTACAAAGAGGGATCAATACCCACTTCCCTTAATTAATAAGACCCTGGAATGCATCATGAAAGCAAAGTAGTTCACCAAGCTAGATGTTATTGCTGCTTTCTATAAGATCTATATCACCCCAGGGGATGAGTGGTTAACAGCCTTCCGCACACAATTTGGCCTGTTTAAATGGCTGGTTACCCCCTTTAGCATGGCAAATGCACTAAGCACCTTCCAACAGTACATTAATTAGACACTCTGAGACTTCCTGGATGAATTCGCTTCTGCGTACATTAATAATGTGTTAATCTTCACAGATGGATCACTAGCGGAGCACCAGCAACATGTCCACCAGGTACTAGAACACCTAAAAGATGCAGGGTTGCAGCTAGACATTAATAAGTGTGAATTTGAGGTGAAAAGTACGAAGTACCTTGGGTTCATAATAGAGGCAGGTAAGGGTGTACAGATGGACCCTGACAAGGTGAGGGCCATACTAGAATGGCAGGCCCCTACCTCTGCATGTGGTGTCCAATCATTCCTGGGTTTTGCGAACTTCTATCACCAGTTTATACAGAACTTCTCGGACATAGCACAACCATTAACAGTGCTAACGCACAAGGGAGCCCCCTTTGTATGGGGAGACAAGCAGACTAAGGCTTTTAAGTTACTAAAGAAGATGTTTACTACAGCCCCAATTCTCATGCAGTTCGACCCCGACAGGGAAATAGTAGTGGAAACAGATGCATCAAACTGGGCAACAGGAGCTACTATGTCGCAATATAATAATAATAGCATACTAAGGCCCGTCACATATATCTCTAAGAAGAATACGCTAGCAGAGTATAATTATGAGATACACAATAAGGAGTTATTAGCCATTATTAATGCTCTTAAGGAATAGGAATCAGAGCTAATCAGCCTACCATAATTTAAGCTTATCATAGATTATCACAACCTTAAGTACTTCAAGACAGTCCGCAGGCTCAATAAATAGCAGATGCGTTGGTCACACTGGTTAAGCTAATTTAACTATAAGATGCACTATCAGCCCAGGAAATTAGCTGTTTGGCCTAATGCCCTGTCACAAAGGGATCAAGACATGCCACAGGACATAGAAGATGACAGACTTAAGGCACATGATCACTGCTTGGTGCCACCACAGACTATTGCTAGTCGGATGCATATACAGGCATCCCATATCTACAAAGTGGTGCCCAACCTGGACACGAGATCACCAAATGATTGTACTAATCAATATAACAATCAACAGCGTTACATAATCTTTCATACCACCCCCATGGATGAACCACTGCCACTGTTAGAAGAACACTGGGAGGAGGCCCAACTGTATGACACTACTCTGAACAAAATGCATCAAGCATTAGAGGAAGGAGCTACACACTTCCCTAGTAAGCTACACATACAGGTGTTAATTGCCAAATGTTCAACATCACTGGACGGCCACCTATTATATCAAAGTCGCAAATGGGTTCCCAATTCAGAATCATTGCGAACAAGGATACTGTAAGAGACGCATGACTCAGTGCTCACTAGCCACCCCAGGAAGAACATGCTATACGCAATAGTCGCCCGAAACTTCTACTAGCCAGAGCTCTCTGCAGACATCCGACAATTCATGTAGAACTGTGATAAGTGTGGCGCTAATCATATATGGCGTGAGCAATACTAGGGCCTGCTAAAGCCACTGCCAATCCCAGATCATAAATGGCGCGAGATTGCCATCAACTTCATCACAAAGCTGCCCACATCCAATGGTTGCAAGGACATAATAGTAATTGGCAATAGGCTTGGTAAAGGCGTGATCCTAGTGCCCTGCAAACAAACAGATTCAGAGATAGTAGCATAGTTATTAATTAATCAATTCATTAGTTACCATGGCGTCCCCAGCACAATCACATCAGACTGCAGTCCACAGTTTGTTAGCTAATTCTGGGAACACTTCTGTAAGCAGCTGGGCATTAAGCAACAGCTCTCAACAGCCTTCCACCCGCAGACAGACGGGCAGATCAAATGAATGAACACTACGCTAGAAGCCTACCTATGGAACTTCTGCAACTACACCCAGACTAACTAGAAGTCATTATTACCGATGGCCCAGCTTGCTATTAACAGTAGGGACGCTGTGAGCACAGGAGTCAGTCCGTTCTTCCTAGATCATGGATACAACGTTGAACTGTTAGAAGTCAAACTACTAGATCGGGAAGCCACCGCCATGGACGCAGCACGCTCACCAAAGGAGAGGGCTGAAGCAATCATGACAAAGATGAGGGAAGCTACTAACATAGCCCAGTCAGAACTTGCTGCCGCCCAACAGCATCAAGAAGAATATTCAAACCGCTCGCGCTTAGCAGCCCCGCGCTACGCTGTCAATTCAAAAGTATGGTTAGACCTGCGGAATGTTCGGACAGATCGCCCAAGCCAGAAGCTCAACACGCAGCATGCGAAATTCATAGTGATAGAGACTATTAGGTCGCATGCTTACTAACTAGACACACCACCAGGCATACATAATGTGTTCCACATCAACCTCCTGCGCCCCGCCGCGAACAACCTGTTCCTGAGCTAGTCGAATGACGATTACCAACCGCCCCCTAAGCTAGTTGAGGGCGAAACCAAATACGCAGTCGAAGAGATCTTAGGGGAATGTGAAAGGCGTATCAGGTGAGGCCGCCGCATGGAGTACTTAGTCAAATGGATAGGCTATGAATGCCCTACATAGGAGCCCGCTGTCAACCTCGCCAACACAGCAGCGCTTAATGCCTGGGAGAGCCGCCACCCCGGCAGGGAAAGGGGGGAGTAGTGTAGTGGGCAGGGCCTGCTGGGTGCTTGGGCTGTTCGATCAAATTGTATGGCCCTCGCGAAGTCACATCCAAACTGGACACCAGCTGCAGGTCACGTGACCTCGTACTAATTAATGTAGTAATCTGCTCGGTCACGTGACCGCGAGAACCATTCGCACACTCCTTTTTATGTTTGGCCGCCGCGGCCCTAGCTAGATTTCTTCCTTAGCGATTTCTTACCGTCCAAACCTAGGTCATAGGTTGAACCGGCTTCTAGCCCGTGACACTTGGGGGTTGAAGTTCTTTAATATAGTGTAAAGGCAATACATACACTAATACTTTTTACAAGTAATAGTATTAGCCATGATAAAACTCAACAGCAAAAAATATAAAGAGGAAGCAAAACACAGTAGAAATAAATAAAATATCATAAGATTTAGGAGAACTTAATATTAGGTATTAACAAATAAAAAGCAACCACAATGCTAAAGAAAATACTGTAATATAAAAGAGAAGTATTAATATATAAGGGTAAAAGAAGAGAAAACATAAATAAAGACATAATCAAGATAAATATACTATAGTTATTACCTATAATAACATCATTTACTACCACACCACAGTACACAACAACAAAGAACACAATAAATTTTGAAACACACAAAGCTAATATAATAGAAGTATTACATCTACCCTATAATTAGTTATCTCTATTAATAATATTACATTGTGTCAACTATCATGATATTATTTACTTCTTTAGGAAAATTTAAAGTTATATAACTCCGACTGAGGACAGTCATTATAACTGGAGGGGGTATAATTATAAAGGCTCAGCTATAGCCTAGCCACTTAATTATGCAGCCACCCCTTGCTTCCTAATTATTTTCAACCTCCTGTTTTCAACCTCCTGCTTTCACATCTTGAGCCGCTTTCGATTCATCGCTGAATACATCTATGATAGATAGCAAAGATAAATAGTATCCCCCTTGTCTGGTATTTGAGAAGACAAGGATTAGTTTTATTTTATATGATCTACTACTCTCTATCATTCTCTTCCATTGATTATCGTCACCAATTCTTACCTAGTCAACAGGCCATCTACCCTGATACGTAGATCCTTACAGTTAGGTTAACCAACCCGCAACCGTTTTACCTAGAAATTACTGAATTCTAGATATTTTTAATTGATATTAATATCACTAGATAGCCTTTGATTCAGGCTATCTAGTGATATAAATATTATTCAAAAATACCTGGTGGCTGCTGAGATATAAGGGAATTTCATCTCTGTCATAGGTTGGTATGAAAGTAGTGGTAGTTTATATATATATGCAACCGACTGTTGACAATAACCATATTTAAAAATGATTTTTTAACCACCACCCATTCAAACCTATAGATATTGAATTCATATTTTAGATCTAGATTAATATGATGATAATTACAATATATTTCATATAAAAATCATAATTTAATATAAGCATGCTTGATAGGGGCGTCAGAGGGGTCCCCGAAGGGGGAATGGTAAGGGTTAAAACGGTTAAAATTAGCGGTTTAACCAACCCGAAACCGAACTGAATCTAACCATGGTTAGTTAGTATAGGCCTAGCTAGGCCTAGCTAGGCCTAGCAGCGGGTTTTGCGGTGAAAACCACAACCGAATCGCATCGGGTCCGGGTTTGGTGCGAGTTCTAAATTTTGAACCCGAAACCGCAGCGGTTTGGTGCCAACTAGGCTTGAACCCGCCCGAACCCGCACCAAATGCAACTCTAGAGATGGCTTCCTAGCAGCACTCAGGGTCTGTTCCCTAGTGGGTAGTGAATTCTTCATAGGAGATACTATCAGCTGGCTTGTGGGTGTCTTCATCAAGGCCACTATTCTCTATCTAGTTAAGTAGGGCAGTTAGCCTTCTAGCAAAACCCAAGCCTGGTCTAGTACACTGAGTGGAGGGGTTATAGGTTCCATTCCTAGCTCCTTGCTAGTTCTCAGGCTCCTCAGCAGAAGCCGCAGGTCTGGCCATCATTTATTCTTTATGATCTTAGTTGATAGATTGTATTGTCATCTCTAACTGTTAGTGTCATTAGCATGCGAAGGGTTCTTTACAAGAGGAGGTAAGATCAGTGCTTGACGTGAAAAAGAACGCGTTTGTTGCTGGATCTTGAACCTCCTAATGAAAGAGATGATACAGGAAGTGATGCTTAGTTTTATATGATGGCACTGCTCATATTCCAATGGTATGGTAGTATTTCGATAGAAAACTAAGTATAGAGAAGAGAGAGAAGGAAAGTATGTACATGGTGGGGAGATATTATAAATAGAGAGCGGAGCGGTGCAAACTAGCCAAACAACCCCAAAGCAGTAAGTGGTCAAGAGAGGCAGAAAGCTCTCGTGTAAGGATGTCAGCGGGGAACATGGTGACGGATCGTCACAGATAGCATCTGATATTAAGCATAGATGGGTACCTAGTGTAATGAATGGCTGGACATCTCCTAACATCCAGAAAACCTGTCTATAGTAAGCCATTAGAACAAAACTGAAAAGTCTGAAATAACAACTTTAGGATTTCAGAGTATGTACACCACCAGTAATTCCACCCATGTAAGAATTTATTTATCTCTCCCCACAGATCTCCTTTATCATCTTATGGCATCTGATGTCAACAGCATTTAATATCAATACTAGACAGCATTCAATATCGCTACTAGGTGGCTTTCAATATCGCTACTAGATGGCATTCAATATCAATACTAGATGGCATACTAGATGGCATTCCATATTGATACTAGATGGCATACTAGATGGCATTTGATATCAATACTAGACGGCATACTAGACGGCATTCAATATTGATACTAGATGGCATACTAGATGGCATTTGATATTGCTACTAGACGGCATACTAGACGGCATTCAATATCGATACTAGATGGCATTCAATATCAATATTGTAAAGGCTCAGCTGCAGCCCAGCCACTCAATTATGCAGCCACCTCTTGCTTCCTAATTGTTTTCAACCTCCTGTTTTCATACCTTGAGCTGCTTTCAAATCATTGCTGAATGCATCTAGGATAGACAGCGAAGATAAATAGTATCCCCCTTATCTGGTATTCAAGAAGACAAGGATTAGTTTTTATTTCATATGATCTACTACTCTCTACCATCCTCTTCCATTGATTATCATCACTAGGGTTGTTATTTTCGCGGGTTGGGCCGGGTTATGCCATCTTTTGAACCCAACCCAGCGGGTTTGGGTTGTAGATTTCTAGGGCCTAAACCCAGCCCATAACCTGGCGGGTTGACTATCTAGAACCCGCTGGGTTCTATTCTGCTAAGGATGTTATTCTCCACCTACTAAATCCAGTTAGTATGGGCTGGGTTGGGCCCGCGAACCTACTAAGCAATATTTAATGTGTAAAACCATACTAATATTCAATAAATATATACATATAAATGAGTATTATATTGATTGAGCTAAACCTCTATTATAAAGCATCAATGAAGTAGTATAATATATATAAGGTATAGAAGTCTAACCTAAGTTAGATTTTCATGCAGGTTTCCAGAGGGGAACCTTATCTATGATGAATACATTAGAATTACTAGTTCTTTATAGTGAATATTAAGTATATATTTCTTAAACTTAAAGACTCTAAGTTAAATAAAGAACACACTACTACCTATAAATTATTTACTTCTATTCACTTCAAGCCTTGAATAAGCTGTAGTTATAGAATAATAGGCAAGCATGTACATATAATAATATCTTATAATTCTTTATACTTAATTAAACTCTCCTTCTTATTTATTTTCATTCATGTATAGACCCCTATTTACTACATAAACCACCTACTTCATGTACAGACACCTCTTATTATGTACAGAGCCTCACTGTCTTCCCTTTTTCTGTGTGCACAGAACACTATAATTAGCCTTAATTAATTTAATTAAATCTAACTTAGGTTAGATTTAATCTCCTAGACTAAGTATAGTGTTCCCTTATTTCTTTGACTACATCCAGCTATAATCTAACTTAAGTTAGATTCTATGATGCCCAAATCTGGTAAGACTAAGAAGAAAAACCTTAATACTATCACATCAGTGGTTAATAATTAATTATCCCACAAGATTAGAGATGCCTTACTAGGGACACTAATTATTAATATCTGCCTCCTAAACCCTGCGTGGCCTAATAGGAAGAACTAAGAACTTAATGCTACTTACCTAGAAAATCTCCGCCAGAGCATGGCCTTAGGAGTTTGCTAGCTTAATATAGAGACCTATATAAAGGTGCATATGAGCTAGATAGACTTTAATCAACTCCTTAAGCATCTGGTTACTTAGTACTTAACTATAAATTCAAGGCCTATCCCATCATACAAAGGAAAGCAAGTGAAGAAGTAGAGTATATAGATACTCTAGGAGATTATCTAGAATTCTATAGTTAACCCCTCTCCTGCTAGAGATATTATTATTTTTAATTAGCTAGATAAAATTCCTTACATGATCCTTGACGCTGGCCAGCATTAAAAGGCTATACTTAAATCTCTATTATTAGACTAAGCAGCTGCAGCTGCTAAACCACCAGTACCTGCTACTAATAATAGTACCCCACCTCCTGCTATAATAATGCCCACAGATTAAGTAAGTGAAATCTAACCTAGGTTAGATTTTCAACTACTGACATATATATATAGGATTACCTTTGGGCGGTTGATGTCTACTGCAGTGATGCATTTAATATAGAAATATAGATAGTCCTATGAAGCAACCAGTGGGAGGTTAATAATCCTAATTCTAATAGAGTGTTCCTAGTTAGAATGCTTAAGGTATTTAAGGGTAAGTCCCTTACAGACTAAAAAAGTCTTCTCTCATCTACTTATCTTAAAGAATGGCTTATATAAATACTGGGGATTGATCTCTTATAGGTTAATTATATTCTGCCTATCCTAAAGCATGCTAAGTTTAAGAAATGTTTTAAGTAGTACTGCTCTACTTTATATAGGGCTCTCTATTTCCACTTTACCACTGCTGATAAAATTACCTTATCTAAGCTTAATCAGGTATGTGATCTAATACTATACTTAATATAGAAATCTAACTTGAGTTAGATTTAGTTTGAGTATTTAGATGAGTTTTTTAACTTTGAGGTAATAATCTTTGGAGACCTGTTATCAAAAGTTTTAGGGGTAGACTAGGCTATACTAATACTGCTCCCTACACTAAGGGAGCATAGCATTCTTTATCTATTATTTTTCCCTACTAGTGATTACACTAATGGCATACTTAATCAGAACCTGCTTAGTCTTCCTGATGCATACACTAATGGAACCTTAAGTCTTCCTTTAATAACTCTCTTCTAGAAGAGTAGTGTGACATACAAGACCTAGATGTCACGGGCTAGAAGCCGGTTCAACCTATGACCTAGGTCTGGACGGTATGAAATCGCTAAGGGAGAAATCTAGCTAGGGCCGCGGCGGCCAAACATAGAAAGGAGTGTGCAAATGGTTCTCGCGGTCACGTGACCGGGCAGATTGCTACATTGATTAGTATGAGGTCACGTGACCTGCAGCTGGTGTCCAGTTTGGGTGTGACTTCGCAAGGGCTGTATAATTTGATCAAACAGCCTAAGCACCTAGCAGGCCCTGCCCACTACACTACCCCCCCCTTTCCCCTCCGGGGTGGCGGCTCTCCCAGGCATTAAGTGCTGCTATATTAGCAAGGTTGATAGCAGGCTCCCATGTAAGGCGTTCATAGCCTATCTATTTAACTAAATACTCTGTGCGGCGGCCTCGCCCAATGCGCCTCTCACGTTCCTCTAAAATCTCTTCAACTGCGTATTCAGCCTCGCCATTAACTAGCTTAGGGGCGGCTAGTAATCATCATTTAACTGGCTCAGGAATGGGTTGTTTATGGCAGGACGCAGGAGGCTGATGTGAAACATATTATATATGCCTAGTGGTGTGTTTAGTTAGTAAGCATGCAACCCAATAGCCTCTACCACTGTGAACTTCACATGCTGCGCGTTAAGCTTCTAGCTTGGGTAATCTATCTAAACATTCCGCAGGTCTAACCATACTTTGGAATTAACAGCGTAGCATAGGGCCGCTAAGCAAGAGCAGTTTGAATATTCTTCTTAATGCTGTTAGGCAGTAGTGAGCTCTAACTAGGCCATGTTAGTAGCTTCCCTCATCTTTATCATGATTACTTTAGCCCTCTCCTTTAGTGAGCAGGCTGCGTTTATAGCAGCAGCTTCCTGATCCAGTAGTTTAACTTCTAATGGTTTAATGTTATATCCATAATCTAGGAAGAATGGACTGACTCCTGTGCTTATAGCATCTTAGCTATTAATAGCAAGCTGGGCCATTAGTAATAATAACTTCCAGTTAGTCTAGGCATAGTTGCAGAAGTTCTGTAGGTAGGCTTCTAGTATAGTGTTCATTCATTCAATCTGCCTATCTATCTGCAGATAAAAGGCTGTTGAGAGCTATTATTTAATGCCCAGCTGCTTGCAGAAGTGTTCCTAGAATTAGCTAATAAACTGTGGACCACGGTCCAACATGATCACACTAGGGATGCCATAGTATCTAATAAACTAATTAATCAATAGCTATGCTACTATCTTAGAGTCTGTTCACTCATAGGGCACTAAGATCACACCCTTTCTAAGCCTGTTACTAATCACTATGATGTCCTTGCAGCTATTAGAGGTAGGCAACTTCATAATAAAATTAATAGTAATCTCGCGCTACTTATAGTCTGGAATTAGTAATGGCTTTAACAATCCCTAGTATTATTTACACTATACACAGTTAGCACCACACTTATCACAGTTCTGCACAAACCATTGGACATCCATAGAGAGCTCTAGCCAGTAGAAGTTCTGGGTGATCATCACATATAGCATATTCTTTCTAGGGTGGCTGGTTAGCACTAAGTTATGGGTCTCTTATAAGATTCTTATCTATAGCAGCTCTGAGTTAGGGACCCATTTGCAGCTTCAGTATAGTAGGTGACTATCCAGTAATATTAAGCATTCAGCAATTAACACCTATATGCATAACTCACTAGGGAACTGCGTTGCCCCTTCCTCCACAGCCTATCATATTTTATTCAAACTAGCATTATCTAGCTAGGCCTCTCTCCAGTGTTCTTCTAGTAGCAGGGGCGTCTTATTAGTGTGTGTAGCTAATATAGTTATATAATGGGCCTAATTATTACATTAATTACTATATTCATTTAAAGACCTTGTGTCCAGGCCAGACACCACTTTATGGGTGCAAAACACCTACATACATATTCAGCCGGCGACAACCTTTAGAGGTACTAAGCAGTGGTCGCAGGCCTTAAGCCTATTATTATCTATGTCTTGTGGCATGTCCTGTTCCCTTCACAATAGAGTATTAGGGTGAGTAGCTAGTTTCCTAGGCCAGTAGTGCATCTTATAGTTAAATCTACTTAGTATCTATAACCAGCATATTTATCATTCATTAAGCCTTCAGACAGTCTTAAAGTACTCAAGGTTGCGGTAGTCTATAATAAGCTTAAATTATAGTAAACTAATTAGTTCTAATTCCCATTCCCTAAGAGCATTAATAATAGCTAGTAGCTCCTTGTCATGGATCTCATAGTTGCACTCTGCTGGTGTATTCTTCCTAGAGATGTAGGTGACCGGCCTTAGTATGCTATTATCATCATATTGTAATATGGTAGCCCCTATCACCTAGTTAGATGCATCTATCTTGATGACTGTCTTCCTATCCAGGTCGAACTGCATAAGAATTGGGGCTGTAGTAAACATCTTCTTTAATAATTCAAAGGCCCTTGCCTGCTCATCTCCCCACACAAAGGGGGCTCCCTTATGGGTTAGAGCTATTAATAGTTATACTATCTCTAAGAAGTTCTGTATAAACTATTAATAGAAGTTTGCAAAGCTAAGGAATAATCACACACTGCAAGCTAATATAAGGGCTTGCCATTCTAATATAATCTTTACCTTATCTAGATCCATCCATACTCCCTTACCAGCTTTAATAATAAAACTAAGGTATTTCATGCTCTTTACTTTAAACTTACACTTATTAATATTAAGTTACAGCCCTGTGTTCTTTAAACACTCTGGTACTTAGTGGATATGCTGCTAGTACTTAGTTAATAATCTATTAGTAAAAATCAACACATCATTAATGTACGCAGACGCGAACTTATCTAGGAAGTCCTAAAGGGTCTAATTTATATATTATTAGAAGGTGCTCAGTGCATTTGCCATGCCAAAGGGGGTAACAAGCTATTTAAATAGGCTAAATTATGTGTGGAAAGCTGTCAACCACTCATCTCCCAGGGCTATATAGATCTTATAAAAGGTAGTGATTATATCTAGCTTAGTAAACCATCTTACTTTTAAGATATATTCTAGGGTCTTATTAATCAGGGGAAGCAGGTACTGGTCCTTCTTTATAATTATATTTAGAGCACAGTAGTTAATATAAAATCATAGTCCCCCTCTAGGCTTATAGGCAAATAGTACTAGTGCTGCAGTAGTAGAGCTACTAATATAAATAAAGCCCTTCTCTAGTAGTTCTATTAACATCTTCTATAGTACTAGGAGTTCCCCATATAATATACTATAGAGTGGTCCCCATAGTGGTTCTATTAGTTTCCCTTTCTCATCCTTGACTAGTTTGATTCAATGGTTAACTCTAGGATAGTATGGTAGTAGCTTATCAGCCTTCCCCCTGTTAAATACTTCTAGGAACTTATAGTAATGCGCTGGCAGCTTCATAGCTGGGTTAGTATACTTCTTAACCCACAAGGCCTTCTTAATATCCTTAATACTGGTGGCAAAGATCTATATAGTCCTATCCTTTCTCTACTGTTAGTTATGAATGGTAAATCCCTAAGTACTAATCTACCTTACTACTAGTTTTAGCTCATTCTTTATGCTCTCTACTATAAACCCATCTATAAGCCTTAGCTAGGGTCCCTCAGCCTCTACTACTACTCTCTAATCCCTTATCCATGGAATTCCTAAGATTAAATCAGTGCCTTTGCCTAGCTTGGGTACCATGTAGGCGTAGACTAGGTGTTAGTAGTTACCACTAATATCTAGAGAGAATCAGGTGATTGTTGAAATAATACTTCCTATAGTGCTGGTGTAGTTCTCTAGATAAATTAGTTTAATCTTAATCTACTCTAGTTATAGCTTCTAGGCAAAGCATTCAGCTATAACCGCGTAAGATATGCATCTAGTATTAGGAAGGATTCTATAATTACATTCCTTATTAATAATACCTAATATAATGAATTCAGGAGTGTTAAATCTAATAGCTTATTAGAACTATCTATAACTAGCAAGTACATCTTCTTCCTTAGGGTATAGGCAACGCTAGCTCTTTAGCTATATTAACTATTTAACTAGCCCCTGTGAGAGTCTTTTTATAGGAGTAACTAGTTTTCCACCTAACTTGCTTTATTATCTTTAAGTAGGGGTCTGATAGCTTAAGAAGTGCGCAGTGGCTTCAGCTCCTTACTCTATAGGGGAATGGCCCCTAGGTACTAGCAGCCCTTAATCATATAGTCTAATACCCTATAGTATAGGCATCTTCCTTTACTGTGATAATAGGATAACTTATTTTTATTAACCCATTTGGCGCGGCGCTGCTGGTAAGCTAAGGTTGTAGAGGAAGGCTCCCAGTCCATAATATTATTAGGGTTCATTATAGCTGAGATAGGGTTCACCAGGGGCGTAGGAACATAGGTGATATAACTATAACTAGTAGTCTGTGTGTTCCTTCTATACTAATTAGAGTGGCTAGTTCCCCTTGCATATAGGGCTTCTACTTAGTTAGCTACTTACTATACTTAGTAGTAGTAGTTTACAAAGGTCTCTTCCTTCCTAATACTAGTAAGTGCTTCTTCTACTTTATAGTTTAGGGCACTATCTAGATAGTTCTTCTTTACTTTATTAGACTAAGAATAGCCTCCAGCTTCTATTAGCAGTTAGTTAAGGTCTGCTAATAGCTTATTAAATAGGTGGCTGCCTTAGTGCAGGGTTTATAGTTCTTATAAGGCCTTCTTACTTCTGCCCTGGTCAAGGAACATAAGATTAAGTTAGTTATATAAGCTATTTAATATTACTTACATTACATATGGATTGTTTCTGTACTAATCCATCTAGGGGGCTAAGGCTATAGCAGTGTTTCCCTTAAGTCTGCTAAAAGCATACCATAAGCACCTATGGAAGGAACTAATTACAGCTTAGTTAAGTAATAGCTTTGCCTGTAGCTTAGCATGAAAGGTCTGGTATGCAGCCTTATTAGAGCTATTATACATCTCCATGTTAGGTAGTGCAGGCTTAGGTCTTCTTATTAGGTCTTCCACCATGGTAGCCAGTGGGGTCGTCTGAGGAGTAGGTGCTGCTGTGGTAGCAGTCATTTATCATTCTTCAAGTTAAGCCATTCAATTGGCGATGTTCTGTAGCTGTTAGGCCATTTAGGCCATGAGATTCGTCTGCATATTGTTCTGTTGTGACAGTCATTCTTCGCTAGGTCCTTCAGGGGATGTTGACATCCGCAATAACACGTCATTATAGTTCATGCCATCTATATTGCCCATCTAGTTCATCTGGTTCGTCTGGTTCGTCTGGTTCGTCTGGTTCGTCTGGTTCGTCTGGTTCATCCGGTTCGTCTGGTTCGTCTGGTTCATCTGGTTCGTCTGGTTCGTCTGGTTCGTCTGGTTCGTCTGGTTCCTCTGGTTCGTCTGGTTCGTCTGGTTGTGCTGAGCGATTTCTAATGTCACGGGCTAGAAGCCGGTTCAACCTATGACCTAGGTTTGGACAGTAAGAAATCGCTAAGGAAGAAATCTAGCTAGGGCCGCGGCGGCCAAACATAAAAAGGAGTGTGCAAATAGTTCTCGCGGTCACATGACCAAGCAGATTACTACATTGATTAGTACGAGGTCATGTGACCTGCAGCTGGTGTCCAGTTTGGATGTGACTTCGCGAGGGCCGTACGATTTGATCGAACAGCCCGAGCACCCAGCGGGCCCTGCCCGCTACACTAGAGACCTAACTTTTTTAAAGAGCTCTTAGATGTGGAATTCTGCTAGCTCTTTAAGAATCTGTGGAACCACCTAGATCTGAAGTGCCTATTATGGTAGTTATAGAGTAGACTGGTTAAACCCAACCCGGGAACCCTAACCCAACCCGGCCCTAACCCACCATGGGCCGGGTTTGGGTTCAGGTTCTAGGGCCCGTGGGTCGGTTGGGTTCTAATTCTTAGAACCCGCTAAGGGTTGGGTTCTAAAAACGGGTTTTAATTACAATACCTAGTAATTAGAATACACTAACCTAGGTTAGATTTCTATGTAGAATGCATTATATATATATATATATTTTGAATGCTAGTATAGATGCTAGTATGGTATAGAAAAATTAAATACATACTAACTAGATTAGGTAGGCGGAGTGTAGAATTTTCGGCAGAATAGAACCCGCCGGGTTGACTATCTAGAACCCGCCGGGTTATGGGCCGGGTTTAGGCCCTAGAAATCTAGAACCCGAACCCGGCGGGTTGGGTTCAAAAGATCGGAGAACCCGGCCCAACCCGCAAAAATAACAACCCTATTATAGAGTATAATTACTAGTAATATTTCAGAGCTAACTATGAAAGTTCTTAAGCATATAATATACTGATTTAACCCTGAGTAGAAGTATCCTGAGGCGGCTAAGAAGGCCCTATAATACTTTAACTAGACTAAGGAGGTCTAAGAAGTGATCTTAGAGAAATCTACTCTTGCCCCAGGAGGGGTCTGTGGCTTTAATAGTAGTATAGATATATTTAAGATTGCTAACTCCTTAGTTCATGAAATTTAGGACCAAGTCTGAGATGAGCTGCTGTGGAAAGATAGTGAGCTAGTAAAAGCTGTAAGTAAGGAATCTAACTTAAGTTAGATTTAAACTAACTAATTATAGCTGAATACCCTGCTAAATGAGAAAATGAATATAGAGGTATTGCTAGATTAGATCTTATACTTAGCTTAGTTTAAGTATAGACACTAGGCAAAAATAGTTAAGATTGCTGTTAAGTATGCCAGCCCAGCTCTAGCTGGGAAGATAGCTATTTATAATAACCTTATAAGGCTGGTATATAATACAACTTTAGCTAGATTTACCTACCTGCTAACTAATAGCTTTAGGAAAATGACCTGGTGAACTAGACTGCGTGGGGACATCTATCTACCTAAGTTAATTAGAACCAAAACCTAATGATCTGCTAGGTACGCATTTTAAATAATAAGTTATTAAAGCAGAGTTTTAGTGCAGAGGTAAATGTGCTTAGTGCTATTTTTGCATACTATAACCTAAAGAGAATTATATTAGATATACTTAATAAAGGATTCCCTTCACAAGCCACTCATTCTAAAAGTGGTGAATTATTAATTCTTAATAAGGTATGTAATTTCTAACTTAAGTTAATTCTAACTATCTATAGAATGAATGGAGAATGTGTATAGACTATTTATATAAATATATCCTGATAATAGATGCTCATAGCTGGACCCCAAACCTTGATAATTAAAATGAGGATTTATCAGTCTTCTAAATAAATATTGAAAACCACTAGAATAGGGAGATTGAGTGCTGCCCTAGATTTATTAAGGCTCTTCTAAAAAGCACTAATACCCTTATGCCTAACAAGGGGAATTAGAAGCTTTTATAGAACTTTTGGAAATAGTTACTAAAGATTACTAGTGCTCCCTAGGGTGCTGTAGCCCAGACATCTACTATACTAACTCTAAGAGTAACTCCTATACCATCTCCTACAGTGACTCCTGTAGCTGTGACTATGTCTAGAGAAGAAACAGATAAGGAGAGTTAGGAGAGTGAGGATAGTAAGGATAGTAATTGTGATATAGATACTATGTGTAAGAGACTAAGGAATAATAATAGTGATGGTGGTGGTGGTAAGAAGAGATAAAAATCTAACTCTAGTTAGATTCCTTATACCTGCTGGCGCAAGGAGGTTGACTTAGTGGTGTAATAAGGTTTGCCTAGAAAGATATTACTAGTTAGTGCAACTATGAGAGCCTGGAATTCTATTATTAGCTAGCGCATTTATGGAGAGCTAGAATTTGGAATGTAAATAGAATCTAACTCTAGTTAGATTCCTCATATCTACTAGCACAAGGAGTTTGACTTAGTGGTGTAATAAGGTTTACCTAGAAAAATATTACTAGTTAGTGTAATAATAGAGAGCTGGAATTTGGAATGTAATATAATCTAACTTAAGTTAGATTATAATTTCTATAGTAACTAAATTACTTTCTTTCTATGATAATAAAGCAGACCTAAAGAGTATTATATTTACTTTTATAATGAAAAAGGTTATTTAAGCTTAGTAACTATTTAACTTAGGAGCAGTGAGTAGAGGTATCTTAAATCTATTTTAATAAGATGTCTTAGTCTTTATTCTCTATAGATTTAATATTAGTTGATTCTCCTCTATCCACTACCAGCCTATCATCTACTATTAGTAGTTATACACCTTAATATACTCTAGGTCCATCTACATCTGCCTTTTCTTTATTACAGTCAGATGATACTGTAAAGGCTCAGCTGCAGCCCAGCCACTCAGTTATGCAGCCACCCCTTGCTTCCTAATTATTTCAACATCCTGTTTTCAACCTCCTGTTCTCATACCTCGAGCCGCTTTCAAATCATCACTGAATGCATCTAGGATAGACAGTGAAGATAAATAGTATCCCCCTTATCTGGTATTCAAGAAGACAAGGATTAGTTTTTATTTTATATGATCTACTACTCACTATCATCCTCTTCCATTGATTATCATCACTAATTCTTACCTAGTCAACAGGCTATCTACCCTGAGATGTAGATCCTTACAATTTCTAATCCTTCTTTCTTTAACTACTTAAGTATTGGTTATAATGCCTACTGATTTTTATTATGAAGCTATTGCTTCTACCCCTTCACTAGTGGAATAACATGGTCCTGTTAAAGAAATATCTCCTAATCTAAGTAACTCCTCTACCCCTACTAATTAACCTCAAGAGTTAAAGGGTGCTGAAATATAATAAATCCTATAATAAATTACTAAACTTAAATACCTTTGATAGATTTAAAGAGTTAATAAGTTTGAACTGCTTTCCCATCAAAATAACACATCTTCAATGGAAGATAGGTAGGAAATTAAATTCAAGAATCTTCCTATCTTTACTATTAAATATTCACTCCAGAAAAGAGAAGAATAGCTCTAAGATATAGAATATGTATTCTAAGGAGCCCTAAAGAAATATGCCCTTAATAAGTTTAAAATTATTGCTACTATTACATAAATAGACTCTACCTACAGGCAGTAATAGTATATTAAAATTCATGAAATGCTAATAGAATGATAATAAAATACTAAGGATTTATAGCAGTTTTTTAAAGACTAGACCTTGACCTTGATCTAAGATGCTGAAACTATTGAGGCTGATGTTATTATTAAATTATGTTAGGCCCATTAACACCTAGATAAGGACCCTAGAGAATTTCATTATTATCTAGATTCTCTAGAATAACATTTCCCTCAATAAGATAAAAAGCAATGAGCTCTGGCCTTCTTTAGCAGCCTTACACTAGAGTTATGTACTTATATTCAAGAACACCTTAATAAACTACTAGATACTTGAGATAAAATGGTGTCTGTAGCTTTAAAATACCATACCTTTTTACAGAAATAACAGAAACAGAAGAGAAAAGACATTAGAAAACCTTAAGAAGGGAAATCTCAAAATAGTAACCTATTAAAATACTTTTAAAGGAATTCTGAGAGATTTGCAAAACCTAAATAAAACTAACTTAATAAGGATGGGAATCCCTTAAAATGCTATAAATATAGTAGTAAAGAACATCTTACTAACTAGTGTATTATAAGGGATGCTAAAGTCTAATTAATTATAGAAAATAATAAGGGGTTAGAGTAAAACCTATACCTCTAACCTCCTACCTAGTAGTAGGGACTACTACTCATTTCTATATTCTAATATAGCTAGCTAACAGCCTTAAAACACACACTGATCTTAATAGTTATACTAAGGTTGACATTATTAGTATTACTTTTATAAAATCACAAAAGCTATAGTAAGCTAAACTTACTACCCCTATTATTAGGGTAGTTAATAACTTTATTACCCTACTTATAGGGTTTAGAAGGTCCCTATCATTGCCCACAATTCTAGGGGTAATAAACAAAGTTTTAAATAAGCTTATATAGCTATTAATTAAGACCCACAACCTGAAGGAAGTCCTATTCTTCTTTTAATAACTATATTATAGGACCTCTACATCTACTTATCACCATGGAACTACTAATAGTAGTTTAAGATATTAATATTTTCCCTAACTAACCCTTAAAAGTTTAAGAAACTATGTCATAACTATGCAATAGTATTTGTATTAGTTAAATTACCTAAAGAGGTATGGCTCTCAGAAGAAGAGAAAGATAAGAAGTATTATTCTCTTAAGAATATACCTCTAGAACTAGCCAAGTTCTATGATGTATTCTTAGCAGAAAAGTTAAAGATTATACCTTCTCACTCTTCTTAGGATCACGCCATTAAAATAAAACCTAATAAATTACTATTATTTAGCCTACTATATCCCTTATCCCAAGCAGAACTTCATGAATTAAAGGAGTATCTTGACAAGAACATTGCATGTGGAAGAATTTAACCTTCTAAAAGTCCTACAGGAGCTCCTATCCTTTTTATCCTAAAGAAAGATAGGGGACTAAGGCTATGTATTAATTACTATAGACTTAATAAGATAATAGTAAAGAATTAGTACCTATTACCCCTTATATCAGAGATTCTTGACCAAATCTCAGGGGCTAAATACTTTAGTAAAATTAATATCTAAGATGTATACTATCAAATCTACATTAAAGAAGGTAATGAATAGAAGATAGCCTTTCATACCTAATACAGCCACTATGAGTATATAGTTATACCTTTTAGCCTTATAAATGCGCCAGCCACCTTCTAGAATTACATTAACACTGCCTTACATGATATTCTTAATATCTTTTATATAGCCTATCTTAATAATATCCTAATTTTCTCCTAGATAAGAGAGGAACACACTGAACATATCTCTCAAGTCTTAGAAAGACTATAGAAGGCAAAACTTTATGCTAAACCCTCTAAATACACCTTCTACCAAAATTATATTAAATTCCTAGGGTATATCATCTCAGCTAATGGTATATCTATGGATATAAGCTGGGTAGAAACTATTATTATATAGGAGGAACCCTGCAGTTATTATAATATCTAAGTCTTCTTAGGCTTCTATAACTTCTATTAATAATTTATTAAGAACTATTCCCTGATTGCTTTACCTTTGACTAATCTCCTGAGAGGAATGAAAGAAGGAAAGAAACTAGGATTAGTGAAGTTTAACCTTATTAAGAAGCTTATATTTTAAAGACTTATTATAGCCTTTTAGGCAGCACCACTGTTACAGCACTTTAATTTAGCTCTACTAATTTAAATAGAGATAGATACCTCCAAAGACAGCATGGCTGGTATCCTCTCCTAACCAGATAAATAAGGGAGATGGCATCCTATTACCTTCTAGTTAAGAAAGTTCATAGGAGCTAAACTTAATTAGGTAATACTAGATAAAGAATTATTCACTATTATTCATTCCTTTAAACATTAGTGTTAGTATACTGAAGGAGCCATACATTAGATTAAGGTCCTTTCTAATCATGCCAACCTGCAAGGTTTCATAAAATAACCAAAGTTAAATAGCAGACAGGCCTGTTAGTTAATTTCATTAATACTATTTAATTTTATCATTAAGCACTAAAAGGGGAAGGCTAATCCTGCTAATATACCTATAAGATAATATAGTAATTAGACTATGCTATAGTCTGAGAGTGATGATATTATTATACTAATTTATAGATGAATGGTTACTATACAGTCACTAAGGACTAAGGGTTAAGATGACTATAAACTAGAGCCAGGCAATGCACTATTAGAGCTCTATAATTATGAAAACCACCTATAACAGGAGGTGATTTACTAAGATAATTTATAGTAGTTAACTAATAACTAGTTAACGCCATAAGCCTTAGTTAAGTATGTAACTTAAAAGGAAAATGTTTATAAATATAAAACTACTAAAGACCTGAAGGGTTTAATTAAATAATTATAAACTAAAGATATTAAGGTTTAATACTAAATTGCCACCGTTAAGCACAATGCTATAGGGCAAAAATATTAGAATATTAATTCTGAAGATCTTTTATAATTTAAAGACAAGTTATTTGTGCCTAATACTAAATAATTAAGGAACTAATTAATTAGTATTTACTATAATAAACCACTAGCTGGTCATTTCAGCAGAAACTGCACAGAAGCTTTACTAAGGCACAAGTTCCACTAGATAAATCTACAAAATAATGTTGAAGCATATATTAAAGAATGTCTAATATGCTAAGGCACTATAGCACTAAGGTATAGGCCTTATAGTAAGCTTAATTCATTACTGCAACCATCCCATCCATTCAGTGAACTGTCAATAGATTTCATAACTGGACTTCTAACAGTACTATATAGGATTAATCCAGTTAATAGTATTTTAGTTATAGTTAATAGGTTCTCTAAATAGTCACTCCTATTCCCTGTCTTAATAATAATAACTGTGGTAAAACTAGCCAAATTATTCCATCAAGAAGTCAAATTAAAATTTAGACCACCTAACAGTATTATTTCAGACTGAGGACCAGTCTTTACCAGTAAATTCTAGGTAAAATTATACTATATTATAAAGATTAAATAAAGGCTATTAACTGTGTTTCATACCTAAACTAATAGCTAAATAGAATAGATAAACTAAGTCCTTAAAAGATACCTCTGTTATTTTATTAATGAAGAATAAAACAACTGGGCAACTCTACTAAGAGAAGCTAAGTTTACTATAAATAGAGTAATTAATGTATTGCTAAATAAATCCCTATTTAAAATCTTACTAGGCTATAATCTAGACTTTTATATATATACTAAGGATAGCACTATAGGGGGAGAGATTCCAGCTATGATAGCATAAGTATAAAAACTTTTAGATCTTTAAGAAAGATTAAAGGAATAATAGCGTAAAGCTAGTGAAATATAAGTAAAGCACTATAATAAACATTATAAGGAGTTAATATTAGAAAAAGGATAACTAGTAGGGCTATTAACAAAGAATCTTAAGTTAAAGATTCTAAGCAAAAAGCTAGCTCCTACTTTTATTAGATCTTTTTATATGCTAGGCACTGTTAGTTTATAAGCATATTATCTTGCTTTACCTATAAAATATGATTAAATTTATAATGTATTTCATGTGTTATACTTAGAACTATAGAATCAGGCAAAGCATAAGTAATCCCTACCAATGCTAGAGCTTGAAGATAATAATAAATAGGAAGTTAAAGAGGTTAAGGACAACCGTATCATCAGAAATAAATAGTACTATTTGGTTAAATAGAAGGACTGGCCCTCAGAATATAACCAGTGGGTCTATACTAATGATATAACTAATATACAAGAAGCAATACAGAAATATAAGAAAAGAATTGCTACTATTAACTAATGTAAAGGCGCTGGGAAGGCCTAGCTAAGGCTAAGTATAATAGATAAATACAGAATATAATGCTGACTTAAATATCCTTAAGTACTAAAGGAAAAGACTAATTAATATTAGCTAAGTAAGTCTAACTAGTAACCACTATTTTATCACTATAGAAATAGATGCTAATTACCTTAATCTCTTCTATAAAGAAGAGAAGGGAAGCAGCCTAAGCCATATACCTAGTATTACCAGGCATGAGTTGAAGAGCTTTAGCTAAATAATATATAGCCTAATTATTAGTGGTAGCTCTAGTATTTAGGTACTAAATATAAGCTATTTTAGTGTAATAACCTTTAAGGAACTTGTTATACTCATTACTCTATAAGAATATTAGCATTAAGATAGCACTATAGTGATGAATTAACCTAGAAACTTATATACTATTCCTTTTTCTTTCCTGTGATGCCATGTAACTGATAGTGGTTCTACTCTATATTTTTAAAAGTATTAATAAGCTTAAGAAGGGTGACTAAAAAGTCCTTAAAAAGGCTTAGGTCCCAGGTATACTAGGAATCAAAGAACTCAGTATACTATTTAATAATAGCAGACAGGTCAAGGGCAGTCCTGGCCATACTAGGTGTGGCCTAAGAAATAGCTATTAACACTAAAATAATATATAGGACTGACGCAACATACAGGTTCACAGAGTGAATGATGGGTGTTATATTAAATACACTTTATTAAAGTGCTGTCTGAAAGCTTGCAATTAACTTTAAAAGGAAGACCCCCTTGGGGTTAAAGTTCTTTAAGGTAGTATAGAGGCAGTATATATACTAGTACTTTCTGTAAATAATAGTGTTTACCATGATAAAACTCAACAGCAAGAACCATAAAGAGGAAGTAAAATACAGTAGAAATAAATGAGATATTATGAGGATTAGAAGAACTTAAATATTAGATATTAATAAACAAAAAATAACTATAATGCTAAAGAAAACGCTGAGATGTGAAAGAGAAGTATTAATATATAAAGGTAAAAGAAGAGAAAACATAAATAAAGACATAATTAAGATAAATATACTATGGTTATTACCTATAATAATATTATTTACCACCACACCATAGTACACAACAACAAAGAACACAATAATTTTTGAAATACATAAAGCTAATACAACAGAAGTATTACATCTGCCCTATAATTAGTTATCTCTGTTGATAATATTACATTGCATTAACTATCGTGATATTGTTTACTTCTTTAGGAAAATTTGAAGTTATATAACTCCGACTAAGGACAGTCATTATAACTGGAGGGGTATAATTATAAAGGCTCAGCTGCAGCCCAGCTACTCAGTTATGCAGCCACCCCTTGCTTCCTAATTGTTTCAACGTCCTGTTTTTAACCTCCTGTTCTCATACCTTGAGCCGCTTTCGAATCATTGCTGAATGCATCTAGGATAGACAGTGAAGATAAATAGTATCCCCCTTGTCTGGTATTCAAGAAGATAAGGATTAGTTTTTATTTCATATAATCTACTACTCACTATCATCCTCTTCCATTGATTATCGTCACCAATTCTTACCTAGTCAACAGGCTATCTACCCTGAGACGTAGATCCTTACAGATACCCTATGAACAAGTATTATATAGACTGCATGAATAAGTATTATATAGATAGCCCTCACCCTGACCTCTAAATCTGCAATCAAAATAGAAAGAATAAGATTATATTATTTAGCAAGGACTGTGAACCTGCATTCCAGCTATAGTAGTGGGAAACAATAGGGGCTAAGGGTATGTAATCTCAGAGGCAAAAGGTAAGCTGGGGGAGAGCTTAGACATCTCTAGCATAGACAGACTTTAATGAAGGTGCATCCTTTCCTAATAGGAAACCTAAGGTCTAATATAAATATTATAGTTGTCTTCTCCTCCACCCTTATTATAGCAATAATATTATGACAATGATGTGGTATATTAAAGCCTACTGCCCAGTGATTAAGAAAACACCTTCTTCCTAATAGAAGCTTAGCAGTCTCCTAAAAAACTAAGTAAGTATTATATCTAACTTAAGTTAGATTCCTATTACTAACTAACTAGCCTGCAATATCTTATACGCCTAAGAACTTTAAGGATTAAATCCTTTAGTTTATTCTTGCAGCTTGCTTCCTATTTTAAATAGTTAAACACCCTTAATTTTGCAGATTACTTATAATAGCTGCTAGGGCATGTACTCTTAATTTACTAAATTAGTATTTAATTAAGAGCTATTTACTTAAGCAGTTATCTAAAACTTAAGCTAAGACCCTATCCTTAATCCCTCCCTAGTCCAAGATCTCTCTTATAGTTAATATATAGACTAGTTCATCATAAAACTCCTTCCTTGTAATTACTAGGTACTTTCTTAGCTCAGATTAGAAGTATCATGAGGTACTTCTAGGGTTTAAGCTAATAAATATTCATTATACAGGTAATAACCTTACACAGAAGGTAGTATTAGTACTTAAATCAGTCTAGCTTCAGCATTGTGTTATAGTAGTTATAACAGATAATACTATAAATAATTTAATAATGATGGAAGCTATTACTTATAAGCTTTAAAAGGATCTTTAATCTCCTTAAATTATAGAGATACTCTAGGATTCAGCTATTACTAATATTATTAACTTATAGGTTTATATTCCCTATCTTGCCCATGTCCTATAACTTACTATAAAGGAACTCTTTACTTTCCTTAAGGTTGAAGCTATAAATAATAAGATTAAGATGGTCTGGGATATAAGTAACTAATATATCTATTTAGAGGGATTTACAGGTATACTTAAGAAGGTATATAAATCTAACTTAAGTTAGATTCTTTACTAATAGTATCTCTTACTAGATTTAAAAATTTACTTAGTTTATTAATGTAAGCCCTATCTAATATGAAACCTTTTACTACCTACCTTCCAATCCTAGATTACTTGGACTTTAATAGGACTACAAAACTTAATGGAACTTAATATATCTAATATTATAGTAAGCTATTAAGCTTCACTCTGCTCTAGCTAAGTTTTCAGAAAAGTAGGAGAAGAAAGATATTATATATCTTCTTCCTTCTCATACAGAGTAGTAGTGGATTAAATACCTACTTTAGCTAACTTACCCTTTCTTTACTTTTACTCTTGCCTTATTAGAGTTTAATAGATCTATAGTCTATAAGGCCTTTAACATCTATAACTCCTTATTTTAGCATTTAGAGGATGCTTAATAATAACTAGAATTAAAGTACATAACTTAGAAGAGGGAACTATGGCATGCCTTATCTAAGGCTATTAATAAGCTGCATCAGTATTATAGCAAGACATACTATGCATAAGGATATGTCTATGCTATTACAACTATTCTAGCTCCTTAGTTTAAACTAAAAGTCTTTCAGGAAGATATATGGAGTAATAATAATGTTAACTAGTATAATAGGTATACCAGTGCCCTTAAGGATATTTATGCTTACTATACTACAGTCTTTCTAGAGAAAGTAAAGATAAATTATACCTCTAACTATCTTTCTGAACTGGATTAAGTTATTGCTATTACATAGAAGGGTAAAATATATATTTTAATCTAAACTAATAATGCCTTGAGTGAGATTGAGGATTATTTATAAGAAGGTATATTATATAATTCTAACTTAAGTTAGATTTACTAACTAATCATAGGTCTCATGCCCTCTGGTATAAATGTGCTTAAGTATTAGAAATAGTATAAGAATTATTTTCTTATTCTTATAAGAATAGCATGAGACTTCTTAGCTATGCCTATTAGTGGTGTGGGGGTTAAGTATCTTTTTAATACATCTTAAGATATCTGTTACTACTGTTAAAGTCATCTTCTCCCAGGCATAATCCAAGCAATAATAATCTAGATATATGCTGAAAATTTTAAACTTTAATAAGAATTTACAGGCATTCAGGAGGATGATGAAGATGGAGGTACTATTAGAGATAAAGAAGATAATGCTAATCTAGTAGATGTGCTTGACTATATTAGTGAAGAGGAAGATATTAATGATATTAAGGAAGGTCAGGCAGATCTACTAGATAATATATAAGAAGATAATCTTCCTCCATCACTAACTCTACTTTAAACAACATTATATCAGCCCTAGGTTCCATAGCAACTAATTCATCGCTAGCATGAACATGGCAAATATCAGGCAATACTTAATGGAAGATATTAAATTAGGATATTAAATTATTAATATAATATTTTTTCCTTATTAATATAATATTAATTTACTTATTAATACACTTATAATACTAAATCTAACCTTAGTTAGATTTCATCTATACTAACTTGCAGAGCACTTACTGTACATACCTATATAATTAAAACTGTATTATAATAACATAGGTTCTAGAGAGCCTATAATAAGAACCCAACCTAACCCAACCCAGCCCATTTTTCAACCTAAAACCCAAATGGGTTAGAAATTCTCAGAACCTAACCAGCCTATGGGTTAGAAATTCTAAACCCAGACCTGGCCCAAGGCGGGTTTAGGCTGGGTTGGGTTGGGGTTTCCGGGTTGGGTTTAACCAGTCTAATCATCACCAATTCTTACCTAGTCAACAGGCCATCTACCCTGATACGTAGATCCTTACAAATACTAGACGGCATTCGATATTGATAGTAGATGGCATTCGATATCAATACTAGACGGCATACTAGATGGCATTCGATATCGATACTAGACGGCATTCGATATCGATACTAGACGGCATCCAATATCGCTACTGGGTGGCACTCGATAATCGCTACTGGGTGAGAATTCAATATCAATACTAGGTGAGAATTCGATATTAATACTAGGTAAAAATTCAATATCGATACTAGATGAGGTTTTTAGTTTTATTACTATAATATCTTATAGTTAAGTTATAAGAGAATAATCATCTTTATTAGTAATTAGTATAAGTAGTAGTAGTAATATTTATATATATATATATATATAATATATGTATGCATATTGAACTTTAACTACTATAATTTAAGAATGATTCTTAACTGCTAATAATCTAGTATTAATATTGAATTCTCACTAGTATTGATATCGAATGCTGTCTAGTATCGATATCAAATGCCTAGACTGGTCGTGGGTTGGGTTTGGATGGATCCGCAGGGGGTTCAATCCAACCCACATGGGTTTGGGTTTGATCCACCACCTATCTAACCCACCCTCATATCCATGCGGGTTGGGTTGCGGATAACCATTTTACCCATATCATACACGTGATTTTAGACTATACTACTTTTGGTAGGCGGAAATACCTAAGAATCTAGACTATACTACTTTTAGTAGGTAGAAAGATCTCTCTTTGAGAGAATATCATGAATATCTATTATTCTGCCGGTCACGTGCACCCAATGGGTTATCCATATCCATATGGGTTGGATGCCATCCACCCATATCTATGTGGGTTAGATCAGGGTCGACCCCCATCCAACCCAAAGTGCGGATTGGGTGGGTTGGATATGGATTTGCGGATTGGGTCAGCCAGTCTACAAATGCCATCTAGGATCGATATCGAATGCCATCTAGTATCAATATCAAATGCCACCCAGTAGCAATATTGAATGCCATCTAGTATAACATCTAGTATTAATATTAAAGATTGTCTAGTAGGGATAGTGCAGTGCGTGCAACTGTACCAAGGGGTGGTGTAGTGAGATATAATTATTATAAAAAAACTAAAAGTCCATATTATAGCTATAGTCCACTGTAGAAATCAAATTTTACTGCCGGCAGAAAATATGAAAGTCTGACATACTGAAAGTCCTAAAGTCATTATTTCGGTTTTGTTCCAATGGCTTGCCGTATCCGTGCCTTAGGCGCACCCACACCGCGGAGGCGGTGTGGGTGCGCTACAGCGTAGTGGTAGATTTCACCGTAATGGTAGATTTCTCATCAAAATCATGATTTTGAGGCCATACTAGGGGTTATATATATAAAAAAAATCGCTATTCTCATCTACTGCCTCTGCCGATCCATTTGATACCATATTCTCTTGTGTAGGTGCTGGTGGTGGGGGTTTACCATGCACTTTCTCCCACTGCCTTTGTAAACGCCTCTCTTGCGCAGCAGCATCTTTGGCCTTCCTTAAAGCAATTGATCGATTTGCATCTTGTACCCTTAGTATACCATCCTAACTAAGTGGCTTAACATGTCGCTTAGTGTATTGGCGCTGTAGGGGGGCTTGCACGGCCCTGATTCAACTAATCGTTTCATTCGCCATAGATAGGTGCTCAGCAGCAATTCGATTATGTTCAAATATCTGGTTAAGATTCCGCTGCAGCTTCGGCGTAAGGAGATCTGCATGTTTAGATAGCTTTGCCTGATTCTTCTCAAGGGCCTGAATCGTCAGTGGAGGTGAGATATCAATACTAGATGAAGATAGTGGCCGAGAGGGTGTAGAGGGCGTAGAATTCTCATTAAGATCAGGCGCGTAGATATCCGGAATTTGTTCCCATGCTTTAGCAGCAAGATCGTCAGCTATCTTACTATTGACTGGCCAGATACCACGATCTTTAAAGGCCTCACGGATGATCCGTTGGTTAAAAGCCTTCTCCCGTACCGGTCCAATCACCTGTAAGAATTCTGACTTCCCTACTGGCTCACCAGCCCAGTAAGATAGCTCACTATTCATCTGGTGGAAGTGTTGCTTATAGCTCAAGAATGGCTTGCCATCTAGTGGCTGGCAAAGATGTGTTGTATGAGGAAGGAATCCAAAGGGTATAATGCCATTATCTTTGCATGCCTGCAAGAATTCAACAGTGTGGTGGGAGCCATGGCCATCAAATATAAGTATCCATTTCTCTCCCCTCTTTGTACGTTCATTTGTCGCCTTAATGAAGCTTTGAAGCCATTGAATGGCTATTTCATCTGATATCCAGCCGTTTGGTTGAGTAGCTATTATTGTATCTAGTGGCAAGGCCTCACTCTTATTAAACCAGGCCTCCATGAAGACACCGTTGCCTAAGGGAGAAGGAATAGATTGATTAGTACATAAATTAGAACATTAGAACTATCTAAAAGATAGGAACTTACCTTTAAAGATATACCATGGATCCATTTGCCAACCATCCGCAGTAATACATTCAATAGCTGTGATATTCTCTCCTTTTCCTGATTCAGCAAGATCAGGGACTTTTGAACCTTTTGAACTGATCACATTCCTAGATTTGCCTTCGCCAGGTTGGAATCCACATTCATCAAAGTTATATACCAATCGCGCTGGAGTATCTTTGATCACATTTGCAAGCTGATTATACTAGTTTCCTAATAGCCCTGCATCTTCGGCCCTGATACGCTTTGATTCCTTCATCTTTTGCTTCACAGGGCCTAGCTTGAGGTGTTCTGGGAGTCATTTCTCAAAGTGATATGCCCATACCTTGCTAACCTGTCTATCTTCACCAGCGCGTTAAAGTGGCTGATTTGCATACTCTTCTAGCAGCTTAGGCGTCACTGGCATGTAATGATCTCGCATCCAGACTATCCATTGTATTAAGGCTTTCTCCTGATGCTCCTTAAGGGCTTTATTAACTGGTTTGCGAGCCGTACGAGGCTGATAACCGGATTTGACGCGTCCACGTAGTGTTGTGGAAGGAACGCCATATTCACGCGCAATCTTAGCAAAATTTGGCTTTTTTTGGGCCTGAGCGGCTTCGCAGGCCTTAAGGAGGTCAGATTCATTATATTTAATAGATTTAGGCATGTTGGGTGGTGGGAATAGCTTCAAATACATAATAGTATGTGTTTTGGATCAAATCTACCATTACGGTGAAATCTACCATTATGCTGTAGCGCACCCTCACTGCGGAGGCGGTGAGGGGCGCGGAGGCACGGATACCCGTTAGCAATAGTGCACGGTGGAGAAGGAACTTGCGCTAACAAACCTCCGCTTTCAACGATCTGGATAACGATATTCAGTGGTTTGACTGCGCTGAGAGGGACTTCCGGCAATCGCGGGCTATCTGCTGATCGGTTGTCTGGTAAGAGGCTTTCCAAACCTGGCTGCTTCACCTTGACGGTCACATCAATTCCGCCGTCCTCTAGACCAATCAGTCGCATACTAAGGGACAGATGAGAGCTGAGGGACACGTACCTCGAGCCGAGGTGGAAGCTTCCAGGTACTGCCCAGACATGACTTCCTCCTAGGGAGGCGGCGATTCCCCGTACCGATGGGAAATGGAGGGATGCATAATAAGAAAGGATTCTCGAGAGCCACGACATGCTTGAAATTATTGAGGCGGACGGTCACTACACAAAGCCTGTGACGACAAGTTACTTGCAGATTTCTAGCGGCCAGCGGTACAGTGTTGTTTTGAAGGCCAAGACTGAAGCCGAGTTGCACAAAGCAAAGTCCCGACAATTCTACTTCCCGATCACTACCATGGGTCGGGTCGCCCAACTGTCCTAACCGTATTCGCAGTCTTAGAGCACCCATCTCCCACCACAACTGATTTAACCACCGTCCTGCCGCTCCACCCCTCTCTGTAACTTATCTCACTTATGGCTGGCAGGACTGTGCCTTGGAGTTTTACCACCCAAATCCTGAATTCCCAACTATTGAGGAAGTAACCCGTTGAGTTATCATTAATGTTCACCAAAATGTCAGTAATCATATCATCTGGCTCCAGAGCGGGTATGACCGGATGGAGACATTTCCTAAGTCGCCATACCTGGTTGATGTCTATGAGGGAAAACTTGACCTTGACGCCTCGCACAGCCGTGCAATTGCTAGTGGCTATGGGTTTGATAATCAGACCCGCCTCTTCCCTGCCAAGATGGCAGAGGACCTTGAGATTGTCTGGCAGAATCAATCAAGGTGCTGTTAGTACTGGCCATGTTGAGAACCACCTATTCCATGGATACGGCAGACATTTCTACGACACTGGTGGCGGGGATGGGCTGTACAACCTGACGGACAATGAGAAGCGCTTGAATGGCACATATCCAATACCTAGGGACACCACGGTTCTGTACGCGTATAGAAGGTAAATAGCTCCTCTTGCGCCGTCAGGCTGGAGAGCGTGGCGTATATGGGTTACAGATGTCGGCCTTTGGATGATGCATTGCCATATTCTTCTGCATATAGTGATGGGCATGCAGACAGTTTTTGCTTTTGGCAACCAGTCGGCTATAAGGAGCAATCGGCACTTGTTTATGGGGGTTATCTGATCCTGACGTATGGTGGCTCGGCATACGGGAACGTTACTTATTTCCTTCTTGCACAGCACTTTTTTTTGATTTGCTGAAAGGCTACCCAGACTGTGATTCAGCCTTCTCAGTGGACAGTAAGTGAGTTAGCGCTGCCCACTCTATAGGGAGAAATTATAGGATATCCCTGAGCTGGTTGCAGCGAAGCCTTGTATCTGGAACACTTGGGGCCATTGAAGGGTGCGTGACATGATCCAGAAAAGCATTGCAAACGGGCATTCTACTCAACTGATTATAATGCGATGTAAAGACTCCACACCACACCTTAGTGATCACTAGACTTCGCCTATGAGAGGAATTCTCGGGGGATCTAGGCCAATAGAATGAAGAAGTGAAATAAATATATCAGCCGCCTATTAGTTCCCTGCCTGGAGTCACAGCTTTACACATAGCCCGTTTCCAATAGTAACTACATAACCTAAGAGTAGATTTGCACTCAACGCTTCCCCAAGTATACCTCACATCATCATGTTGTACGACTGAAACACAGACTCTTAATTATATTTGGTAGAAGCATCTTTCCTAGGCCCATCCTTTAATCCGATTAGCCAAAAGTATCGAATGATACACCTGACAGTATAGATAAACTTAAATAAGGGATCCTAGTCCATCATCGTTTCTAGTATGAGTCCATAGAATCATGAGTCCCAATAGAAATTGATCACTTAGTAGGGTGCAAAGTACACTAGATAACAAGAGTATCCGGTAGTGGATGATATTATTCATCTTACCTCACTAGCAAGGAGCATCACTTTATGAACCACTATGAAGGCTAGCACTACATTCAGCATCGTCACCACGGATTTTGCAGTTCATTTCTCAAACGGCGTACAACACATTCTCATTTTGATCCTACCTTACAAATGGCCTATTCCAGACTCTCACTCTGAGTTAAGTGGTCCTGGTATCCCTCTCCTGAGAAGCCCATACATCCGGACGGTTTGTCATATTGCTGTCTCTCACGGAGATATAATTATTCCAGAGGGCTATAATCTGCTTGTAGGTCACTTCCCTAACTCCTGCTTTCAGTCCACTCTCACAGAATTCAATATCATCTCGAACTTTCTTGAGGCTATGAGCATAGTTGATTAATCGCATAGGCTGCCCTTGACCCTTGATCAAGGATAGCACACCAGTGATGAGTGCAGTAATGGCGCCTAGGACAGCAACGACAATATGATGGTCTCCGCTAATTGCAGAAATAATGACCAGAGTTGAGGAGATTACTAGCTGAAGAGCCAGGCACGCATACACAAGTATTTCAAATGTGTATAGCTGTCGCAATGTCGACTTCTCCTCCCTGAGGATCTTTGGGTATATGGCCATGGCATCTTGCGGTTCGCGATAGTCCGATTTCATCCACTGTGGGACCCAGGGGTACCATATCCTTCGGGTTGGGCTGCTTCTGGCTGTTCTGCCATCGGTTCCCAGCAAAACCTGGAAATCGGCCAGTCTAATAGATGCGTCGTCACCTGGTAGCGCCTGTGGCCCTGATAACACGGCTGAATTAGGAGTGCGGTCTCTGTTGGCAGGCGAAGCAGCGTCGGCAGGGCTCATATTGAAAAGCAGAGAGTAGTTTAAAAAGCTTGCTTCCGACGTTCTGGGCGAAAGTCTGCGTTTTATATACAGCAGTAACGGATTTCCCCCCATTATATAGACAAAGGAACTGGTTGAGTAGATGTAGGATTAAGGCTTTCTATGAAATCAGAAGGCTTATTTTATGCTCGCCACAAAGCATACGCGCAACTGCTTTAACATTAAGGCCCTGTTACGCAGCAATGGTTCGCCCGCCTTCATTGACAATGATTATTCTCTCTTATTCCATTTTAGTCGCTTAGAGAGACCAAGAGATAATTGGGCATTTTACCACTAGGAAATAGGTGTGGAACAGTAGAATCTGTCGTAATAATGTACATAGGAGTGGTGTAATCCTCTTCCCTTTCCTCGGTATTGGCTGTCTATCCAGCTGAGAAGGATAATGGTGAGCACCCCCACTGCGCACAGAGTTTAACACAGCTGTCTGCTTGCAGTAATTGCTATGTCATATACTATAGGTTTTGGTCCATGTTCTCTTTCTCCGTCTGCTGGATTGGGGGTTGCAACTATAGTGAAAAGTCCACTGGTGGCGCCTAATACTGATAGAGTTTGATGTTGGATCTAGAATACATGTTTCCATGGGACCTTTACTGCAGGATTACTATTACTTATTTGGAGCTGGGGTTAGTTAATCAAGAATAGACCTCACCACAAAGTTTATCATTCTATTAAGGTTTAATCTAAGCTTATTGTTAGTTCAGAGCGCGGGAACTTGTGTCATCTGAACATAATGGGGGACAACCATGGTACGTATAGCTGACAGTAGTATCTAGCCTTTAATCCAACTATTGCTGCCCCCCAACCTACTAAAAGCGCCTCTTTAAACAATAACTGAGCATGAAAATAATATCATTAATTTTTTTCTTTTTTTCCTTCTCTTCTAAAAGTATCATAGTCGCAAACGGAAGTGAAATTTTTGGTCTTGAGGTCATCATGACTCCAAAGGGCTATCACCACTTGCTCATGTATTCTCTAATGTATTCTCGCTATTTCATGTGTTTGTCCTCGAAAGGCATAAATAGAGGCTACTTTCCCGGCATAGATAGCTTTTAATCTTTCCTGCCGGATCAATTGAACTCTCAAATATTACTATCCAACTATTTGTGCAGACATCAGAGTACCATTGCCAGTATGAGGTGTTCTTTTCTATTCCTTGCAGCTGCCCTCGTGGCACCTACCCTAGCCATCTCTGAACCTACCTGGATGAAATATCTAGCTGGGCTAGATGAGCCAGCAGACGCAGCTGAACAAGTCGATCTCAACTATTTAGCTCATCTGGCTGACATAGCCGATTCCGTCGGTGTGGCCAATCCAGTCAACCTGGATGAACTGGCTTACCTAGCTGAGCTTGCGCATCTAACTGACGGTAAAGTTAAAATCCACAACAATTGTCCACACACGGTATATTATTGGGTAGCTGCTCCAGGAAAAAGCCAGTCTGGGCCATTCTCTATTAAACAGGGCAAAGAAGCCCCTCCCGAGCCAATCACAGATGGAAAAGCCATTAAATTCACGGACACCAAAAATCCACCAAACAGTTGCAAACAGGTCGCCCTTGGGGTTCCCCAAGGTGGTAAGTACAACTGGCAAGTGGATGTAATCAACCATGCCCCTGAGTTCAATCATGCCGTCTGTGCTGGCTGTGGCACCCAGAACTGTGGGGCGGGGGTTCGTGTGGCAAACCTCAAACTCTTCGAGTTAAATTATGCTAAAGGCCGCTTATTTCTCACTTTACTATGTAGGTCCACCTCAAGGCTATTCCTTACTTCATTCATGTACTCACTAATTTTAGATCCGCATAGGCTGTTAGTAGAGGGACCTTTCATTGGGTTCAGTGTCTGTTGAAATGCAAGGTGGAGGGGAAATCGAAACGTTTCTACGCAGGATCTTATATGTTTGGGGTTTACCTTGACCTTCTGATTTTGTGCCGAGAATCATTTCTGCAACACAATGTTTATATTAATATCTCTATCTTACGCTCTTTCTGAACTGTGCCACTCTTTAGCAGTAGCTGTATTAATCAAACTTTTGTATACTCCAGTTGGATGACCAACCAATAAAAAGTAAGGATAAGTTAAAGCTTTAACTCCTCATTTAAGATTTTGTCATCTTCCAATTCATGATGTATCAGCTGAAAAACAAAAATTCATTACATTAACTAAATTCTGAATGCTGACAATGGTAATATAACTAACTAGTACTTAACAGAACTACAGTCTTTACCAATATCGCCTTCAGTAGCAAGTACTCCGTATATGATGCATAATTTTGGATCCACTGCAAAGCCTCCACCATGAATATTAATCGCGCAGGTGGTAATAACGGTGGGGCAACTGTATTTGTTGTCATGTACAAATCACTATGTTGTTTCACTGTGCAAGGTAGTAGTAGCAGCTGCAGTAGTATTCATACGCTGACCCTCGCCCTTCAGTTGTTATAAATCACTCACTCTACACTAGACTGGATGTGGATTCGTACTCTGGCCATCGTTATGTTGATTCGCCCAACACTTGACTGCAGAGGTAAATCACTCTTGGTCCCGTTGTATATAGGGCTGCTTACTAGAGACAGAAAATTGTTGAACCCTATCAGGACGGTTATTTTACTGACCAAATCCAGGGCAATCAATATGATAATATTATTCTATTGTCAATCCTCAAAGAATATAAGACAGGTTATATGCAACCCCACATAGACAAACCCATGGTGATATGTTGAATACACCAGCCCTTACAACTTAGCTAGTTGAACAGCTGTCCATACTATTACCTAGTATTCTGCTTTCTTTTCACAGCAGGAATTCTTGTGGAGACTTCCTCATATAGCTAGCAGGCTTAATCAGCGGGGACTTGAGATTTTTGGCTCTGAGACATACCTAGGCTTATACAAGGTTACAGGGAGCCCGGTGCCAGCTTTACAGGTCACTGGATGTGTTGGGGGGTCTCCAGCACACCAGGTCAGAGGTTCACATCCATCCGGTGAAACATAAACACATCCAGCAAAGTCATTGCCAATCGGCTGAATGACATAGTTAAACGTGCCTTGATCACCAGAGGCATAGCTCACTTCTACCTGTTGGTTAAATTTCACATCCGCAACCAGTGCGCCTGGAATTGAGTGCTGATCCCCGGGCGCAATGTTGAATTGATATCCCTGTGGTTCTACATCCACTTCGACGTCAAATGGAGACTTGTTTTGGATGTCGACAGTACCAGCATCGGCAAGATGGACTGGAGGAGAGAGATATTGCCGCCAGTAGTAGGCTGGATTGCCCAGGGCAGGGGCGACAAGAGCCGCAATTGAGAACACTGAATACTTCATGTTGTCGATCCGTTTGAGGTGAATATTTAGGATCAATACAAATCAATGTTAAAGGGGAGAGGATGGTACTGGAGATTTAGCTATTAGACTATCTTGGGGAAACCTCCTTAATGTATGTCATTGCATCTATGCGCAGGGATTACAGCGAGAGTTGAAAATGACCTCAATGAAACATGTCATGATGTAATGCCTTATTTGCTTTGTCTATCAGTAACTTCCATACCCGGAATAGCTGTCAGTACTCGTATAGAATTTTGGACCATAGAGTGACTTGAGATGGTTGATTTTGTTGATGATAAACGCAACCCCATTGCAGAGGATTGCGTAGAGAATGTTGTGGCTCCACCAGAAACCAAAAGTGATAGTGAAATAGTTTGTCTCAGAGGTTAAGCTTGCTCAGTTCAATGGTTAACTACACCTAATCCAATATAAACTTTCAATAGGTTCTCGCGGAACACTCGGAAGACGAGGCGACATACTGCAAACAGTTGTTGGGTTGTTGGGTGTCTAAACTAAGCATCATAGAAACCGACGAACCCATGTATTGTGGGGTGATCACCACCTGTCATGCAGCAATAGGGCAAAACCATGGTATGTGTCCACAACCACCCTATTAATATATAATATTATTTTCTGCTCTACTAATAGCTAGTTCTATAACTTTCTTCCCTTCTACTTTTATCTATTTTCACTAATTCTATATTATAATTTGTAAAAACATGACCTCATTAGCAGGGTCTCAGGGATGGGCTGATAATTCTTTTAGGATAATGATCAGCCTATGTAAGGTCAGCCAGCAAGGTCTGAAATAAAGAACTATGTGTTGCTTCAGTGACATAAGATATGTTGGTGATTTTAGCCAAAATACACTATAGCAATAACGTAATCCACAAGCGAGCGGCCATTCCAATCGAGCGGCCACCCTCTTCAGATTTGACCGCGTCTCATTATTTTGAATTAATTAGCACGTCACCATGCCTCCAAACTCTCATAAAAAATCAAGGGAATTAGCTGAGCAGGAGGGAAGAATTATCGTTGCAATATCTGCTATCAAAAATAATTAAATTCGCAATATTTCTGAAGCTGCACGTGTTTATAATGTCCCCCGCACAACTCTTCGACGACGCCTAGATGGCCATATCTTTCGACCTAAGGCACGCGCAAACAGGCATAAGATGACACAGAATGAAGAGGAATTACTTATTAGGTGGATATTATCTTTAGATCAACATGGAGCAGCCTCTCAGCCATCTTATGTTTAAGAAATAGCTAATATTCTCCTCTCAAAGCGCGGATCACCTATTTCTCAGACTGTAGGCAAGAACTGGGTATATAACTTTGTTAATTGGTATGAGGAGATCAAGACCCAGTTCTCTAGGTGCTATAATTACCAGCGTGCCAAATGTGAAGATCTAAAGATTATCTAAGAGTGGTTTAATTATGTCCAGATCACTATAATGCAGTATGGGATCGCGCCTGAAGATATCTATAACTTTAATGAGACTGGCTTTGTAATGGGCTTAGTAGCTACTGCTAAGGTAGTTATAAGAGCTGAGATGCTTAGATGGCCCTTCCTTATCTAGCTAGGGAACCGCGAATAGGTTATATCTATAGAGTGTATTAACTCTACTAGCTAGGTGCTTCCACCATGCATTATCTTTAAGGGAAAGGTCTATATTGAGGGCTGGTATTAAGATACAGCCTTACCAGTAGACTGGCGGATTGAGGTTAGTGAGAATGGATGGACAACTGATTAGATTGGATTATAATAGCTTCAAAAAGTCTTTATTCCTACTACTACTAGTTATATGACTAGTAGATATTGACTGTTGATTCTTAATGGCCATGGGAGCCATCTAACATCTTAATTTGATTATATCTGCAGTGAGAATAATATTATTCCACTCTATATGTCTGTACATTCATCACATCTTCTTCAGCCTCTAGATGTTGGCTGTTTCTCTCCTCTAAAGCGCGTGTATGGTCGCATAATTAAGGAGAAGACATGAGTTGGTTTTAACCATATTAACAAGCTTGACTTCCTTGAGGCCTATCCGCAGGCCTGTACAGCAATCTTTTCATCAGATAATATCAAAAGTGGCTTTTCTGCAACTGGATTAATACCACTGAATCCAGAACAGGTGCTCAGTCAGCTTAATATCCAGCTTAAGACCCCTACGCCACCAGGCAGCTGATTAACAGATTCCATCCCAAAAACACCTTATAACCTTAAGCAGTTGAAGAAGCAGGAAAATACACTTAAAAAGCTACTCAGGGAGCGTACATATAGTCCTCCTACCCCTACTAAGTCTGCGCTAGATCAGCTTATTAAGGGGTGTGAGATGGCAATGAATAATGCTATCCTTCTTGCAAAGGAAAATCATGATCTACGTGCCGCACATGAGAAGCAGGTTCAAAATAGGAAGCAATCTAGGCGGCAGATAGAAGCTGCAGAGGGATTCTCTATCCAGGAAGGGCAGGAGTTCATTCAACAGAGGAATCAGGCTGATGAAGCTATCCAGGAAGTAGATGCAGAACAACACCCTCAACGGGCACCCCCATGCTGCAGTGACTGCCATATTATAGGCCATAAGCGATTGCAATGTCCGCAGCGCAAGAATAGCTAGATTTAGTAATAGAATCATGTTTTAGGGGTTGTAAATACCCTCTAATCTCTGGGGCGGCCAAAAGTGTATGGTTTAGTGGCCGCTCGATTGGAATGGCCGCTCGCTTGTGGATTACGTTAATGAAGATTGGCATGACTAATTGGCTTCTTATGAGGCACTAATTCAGAGAATAATGCAATTCCTGGGTAGTACCGAGGCAAAACCCAATACCCCTGGTGGTTTGGGGCTCCAGATATCACACTCTGTCTATAGATGTTAGATGGCCAGAACACCCGCATCATCATCCCAAAACACACCTGTAGCCATAGCACTGCCACGTCTGAGACCAGTGAGACAGAAATCGTGGCTCTGCTTCCGGAGAAAGAGTTTGGGATAAGATAGGTTCAGACCCCTATCCTATACCCAGTCTATGTTTATGTTTGTAAAGAAGCTGCTGGAAGATAAAATAACTCTACATACCACAGGCATGGTTTATCTTAGTGGTGGGATAAGAGTACTGAATCTACATACGGTGGTGTGCCTCTCGGGAGAGCACCATAAGCGTTCGAGAACTTGCTTCTTCACAGAGGATGGGGTCCATACCTAAGGTGTGCTTGCGGAGCTGACTTGGGAGCTGGAGCATCACCACAGGTTTGCTAAAGCTGACGTCTGGAGTGAGTACAATGCTCTGAAGAAAACTATCTTTAATTTACAATAATGCCACACAGCAAGAGTGTCTCTTATTCTACTCTCCAACTAACCACTACTTTGCGCTGGCCACGCATCACATCATCTTCGATCAAGCCAGCACCGACAGTTTCATGTCTGACCTTGCTCGCATCTACAGAATCTAATATGAAAACTTAGCCAGTCCCCTGCAATACCTCGGCTATTCCAATCAGTTGGATGGAGAGCACAATTCAGGCAAATGGACAAACGCAATGATATTCAGGCGACGCGAGTTTGCCACAAATCCCAGAGCGCTTCCCCTCCATTGAAGCAGCATCCCGGAGGCCGTCCTCTCACGAGATATAGCTCTCGCACCAGGCTTCAGAATGCGAGTTGCATATTGACAGCAAGCTCGCAAGCAGGATCCGGCAAGTCAACCACAAGTATAGGTCCACGCCACTCCACTTTCACCTGACAGCTTTCAAGGTTTTACTCTTCCGCTGGCTGAGTATAGAGGAAGTTTGCATCAGCTTTGCCAACAGCTATCATCAAGACAAAGGCATGTGGACTGGAATTAGCCCATTCTTAAAAATGCTGTCTCCTCACGTAAAGGCGCTACCATCACAGTTCTTTGCAGATGCCATAGTCAACTCACAGGAAAAGAGCCTCTGGGCTCTCTCCAATGCGATCTCTCTTGAGGTCATCATCACTAGCTCAGGCATTTATAAGTTTCGCGGAGACGAGCATTGAGAGCAGACATGAGTTCTTGGACTGCGACTGCGAGATGACGGCTAAGGACCAGGCCGAGCTCCCCTACAATATTGCTTTTATAATCATTACCAACACAGCAGCAGATGATGACGCGGACACAAAGATCGTCCTCAACATTCAAAAAATCTCTCTATAATGCCGACGCAGCCCGGATTTTTGCAAACAGCTACGAAGACATCCTGCGGGAATTTGCTGATCGGCCAAACGATCCAGTGAATAGCAAATGGAAGTTCAGGCGATCCTTGTTGTCAAAGGCTATCGCGGGTGGTCATGGTGGGTAAACAACAATTAAGAACCTCTGTATTGCCAAACCTGACTCGATGCAAGGTCCTGCCTTTAAAATGACCTGGATGAACACTATCACTTAAAGGGAGCTTTCGAGGCAACTTAACAGCATCGCATCGTCACTGCTAGCTCTAAAGTCGCCGTTTACCAAAATGCGATCATCAAGATTGGCGCTGTCTATGTCCCGCTTGACGGTGTGACTCCGCCCGTCCGTTTGGCTCACATGATCCAAGACTGCATGCCTGCAGCGGTCTTGATTAACATCTACCAGGGCGATAGTCGGGAATGTGGCACCTCAAGGAGCCGTGATTGAAGTATCCAACGTTGACGCGCCTATCAACTTCATTTTGCTTATTGTCCTGGGCGACAGCTACCGGACATTTCTCCTACATGCCATTCTATTCCAACAATGAAGGCCTTTGATCCCAAATACACAGTCACACCACATATGCTGGCGAGTTCACTAGACTGAAGTGGATGAGCTTCAGAGTCTGTTGAGGGTTTCCCTGGTGGAGGTTAGTCGGATCTCGCCAGATTCGCACTCTGGCTGAATGGGACACACGATTTTGCTTCCTTCTCCAACTTCCCGAGGATAACCTCACAGCAGGTCCAGATCCGATGGCGATTTCTGAGGTTTAACCAGGTATCCCGGTCTTCGTTCATTCCGTCTTCTGGCCTTGCTGCAGCTGCCTTGATTAGACGAATGAGATCCTTGTAGTTAGCCTGCCCGCCTGCTTGAGCAATGTTCTGTCGAAGTGAGTCTTGGTCAATCAATGGACAATCGTAGGCCAGACGTAATCTCCAAAAGTGATCAGGCAGGTCACGGGCAGCTCCACGAAATACGGCACTGGCAATGACTAGATCGATGATGGATGGCGAGGGAAGCATTTGCAGAATCCTATAACGGACATCCCATGGTAGACTTGAAAATGGATCTACAGCCGACAATTTTAGTGCACCCCCGTATACAATTGCATTTGTGGAGCCTGGGTTTGAACTCTTTGAGGCGGAGATGAGCTCAGAGATGTCGACTGGCTTCAAAGGGTCCACGACTAACCACTGAAAGGCGTCAGCTAATACTCTGATACAAGGGAGTTCGCCTTTAAACAACATAATTTAGGTCAACTTACCTCATACCCTGGCTCTGCTTCCCACTCTTGCGATTGAAAGTCTTCCGTACCACCATAGACTCTACTGTCCTCCCAGTCGATGGATTTCTCCATGTCATCCCCTAGTCGAGCCTGCATAGCGAGATACACCCCGCGCGGCTGTAATGGTGGCGAACTCGGATTCACAGTTTGATGTACAAGTTGAAGCATCTGCCAGCAGGTATCATGCAGAAAGAAGCCATCTATATTCGCCCACAGCCTTCCATCGCTACTCCCTGTGTTCTCGCCAGGAACCTCCAGTCCATACCACGGATCATAGCTGCCCTTGGGTTCATCAGTCACAGGCACTGACATGACGATGGGCACCTCTACAGCTGAACTTTTAATGACTTACATTTTCAGTGATATAGTACGCATCGTCATCATCCTGCATTTCATTATGCTTGTTACTCTGGGAACCCCTAGGACGCAGCATTCTCACTTCCTCCAGCCACTAGCAACAGTCAGGATAATATTCTCATGTGGATTGTTAACATACCAAGATATCCTTCTCAGATACCAAATCCCCGCTGTATCCCCTGAGGGATGCGCAATAACTATCATGTTCACACGCGGCGGTAGAGTTCTCGTCATCTTCTCCATCCTCGTCGTCTTCAGCTTCTGGTCTGGAGCCAGCCTCGCAGTCACAGTCATCATCGTAGCAGAGGCTGAGGTCCTCGCCTTCCCAAGCCGTGGAAGCCTTGCGGAGATCATAGCAGGACAGTGGCCCACCGCATATGTTGCAGTAGAAGGTGATTTTTCCCATTATCACTGTGTTGTCAGCTGTAACAAACGCCAGACAGACAAGTGAGGGGAAGGTAAAAATGTGGGTTTTAACTGCGCTAATATTACTAAGAAAGATATGTGTCGATCGTAATGCGCCAAGTAAATCCCACGAACCAACGCAGAATACGAGGCACTAGCTAGTCCTGGTTGGTGGATGCGTTGCAATTGCTAACTTGAAATACGAGAGTCTAAGCTGATCCTGTAATAGAGCTAATGAAGGGATCGTGGCTATTTCAGTCTATCTCTAGAAACCCGCTGAGGAACAAATCAAAGCCCCACAGAACCATCGTCTCCCCGTCAGATTTATTAGATATCTAGCCTACTAAACCCACGCCTCCAAGGCATACCCATTCCTGTACGCCAGCGCAGTCTGCGGCCCCTCAGCGTCAATAACATAACCATATTCACATCGATCAAAGGAGACTTTGAACTGGTCACGGTAGAAAGCATCATACTTGTGATCCAAAGCATCCAGTAGATTGTGAACGGACCCATCCGGATGAAGCACACGTCCCATGGCTTGACGCAGGTCTTCCCCTGACACGACTTGAGGACGAGGAGAAGGGCGTCAAGTCTGGAGATCACTTGGGTAATGTCAAAGCCCATGATGCGATGCTTATCTGCCTGGCCCTTCCGTGCGCTGGGGTGGAGATTGTTGATTTGATACGGGTCAGTCTGCGTTCATTAGCCTTCTTCAACGATACCATGGAATGGAAGACACGCGGTGGGATCGTAGAGCTCATGCTCGTTGTTGCACCAGACCGAGTAGTAGAGGCTGTACTCATTACTAAGGATTCGCACCGCCTTGTAGGTGTTATTTGGAACCGTCGGGATTCCTATGTAATCAGACCACATCCTAGCCTTGAAGAAGGGTACATATCAAGATTCGAAATGCCACCCTCCAACATAGCCTGTCCCCAGTACTCAACCGCTACATGCTCATGGAGCGTCCCTGTTGCATCAGCAATCCGCATTGCTGTCCCATCGAAATCATCGCGGAGAGGCAACCCAGCTAGCCTGAACAACGTGGGTGCAACATCGATATGCGTCGTGACGATATCCTGCTGCGCGCCCTCGGGGATACCAGGGCTACGAATGAAGAACGGCACGCGGATATCCTCATCAAAACTGCAGGTCTTGCCGGGGGAAGGCGGTGTTGTCCGACGTGGAAGCCGTTGTTGGAGGTGTAGATGATGTACGTGTTCTCGAGCTTGTCGCTTTGCTCTAACCGGGTGATGAGCTGATCTACCAGCTCGTCAACTCCCTGGAGTGCGCGCAGCCGCTGCCGGTAGTAGTGATCGTTGTAGTCGACGACAGTCTGGTTTCGATAGGGGAGATCATGGATCCAGCTTACGCCGGTTGGCTTACTTGTCAGTAACTCTGTCAGTTAGGAATCAACTCTAACTCACCTTCTTAGGATTGAATTAGGGAGTCCGCGGGACCTTGGCGTCCGGGAACAGATGTTTGTGCCGGTCCTCCGGGATAGGCTCATCCATCCACATGGGCCCGGCACCTCCTCCATACGTCCCGTTCATGTTGGAATGCGGGACGATGGGTGCGACAGCCAGGAAGAATGGCCGCTCGCCGTCTAAAGCGTCTTCCAAGAACCCCATGGCTTTCTCCCGGAGAACTTCGGTCGTGTGTCTACCGAGGTAACTGACAGGCGGATCATGGTTGCGCTGATACGTGGCATTCATGTAGTCGTAGGTATATGGATCCAGGACGAAATCCGATCCATTGAAGCCGGAGACATGCAGACTGTCGTAGTTGTCGACCGAGTGGGCGTTCATCAGCTTGCCGGTGTAGTAAGTATCGTACCCTGCCTGCTGCAGCCGCAGCTTGTATTTCCATGACGATCTCCCGGATGAGTTGCATGGAGCTGCCAGCAATGGGCCAGGTGTCACCCATAGACAGAAGCACGCCGATATTCAGTGAGAGGTAAGGTTGGTTGACTTCTGACAACGGCAGATATTCCACTGCAACCAAGGCGACCTGGAGAATTGAGCTTAGATTGAGAACACAGGCGAAGAATGGGGTGTGATTGGCGACCGCTGTCGATAACGACGCCGACTTGGAGAGATTCACTGAACCGGCCGCTACCTTGGCCGTGTGCATCTTCTGATCGAGCGAGGTGGACAAAAAGACAGGGGCTGCGAGCAGAAAACGCGACCGCTGATGGGGAGAAAGGCAGATTACGGAAAATAATGTTTTTTCTGCATGGTGAAGAAAAACTATATTGAGAATGGCATTTGTCTCCAGTCGTTCTAAGCTATCTATACCCAACAACAATACAATCATATCACATCCAAGTGTAACCCCGGCCAATCCTCGCAGAACTCAATTATTCATCGGAATGCCAGGGAATCCTAGTGCTTATCCCCCTCCTGTTGGCCGTGCTGCCGGGTCGGCGATATAGTGGGGCGCCGTTCTGATCCGACTGCATGTCCCGTCAATCATAATCATGGACTCATGCCACTGTCCCGCCACCTGCCGAATTGGTGGGTCTGGCTTGGTCGAAGTTGGGCTATTTTTGGTGTAGAATGATTGGCCGAATGCCTAGTATATGCTTGACGGGGTAAGCATTCAGAAATGGAAACTAGCTCGGGTCCGAACAGACTGATCCCCTCCGCACGGTACAGACAGACCCCAGACTGGGATGCAGCTGTGGCTGCAGAGGCTCTGCGGAAATGTGCTGGGGATGCATGCAGAGACCACGTTTCTCAGTCTGGAGACCTATACTCATTTCCATGGTCAATCTAGATGATGATCACAGGAGAAGCCGAGTGCTGTAGGTAGCAACTAGCATGCTCTTCTTGTGATTCACAACATACTAATAAGCTCTCTAGGAGTCTAGGCAGGGTAATTAATCCTTCCCGTGGACCCAGATGACCAAGACGCCACTGGTCTCTTGACCAGGGCAATTATACGAAGGATTAACTTCGGTGTACCAGTATGACTCGATATGAGAGGGTAGTCAGCTGTCCCGGTCAGACCGTCAGACAATGGGACCGGCGAAGTGAGCCATGATGACGGTCTGATTCCAAGTTATTCAATCGCTCAGAGGGGACGGTATAGATGTGGATATCATGGTAAGACGGAATCAAAGAAACATTGGCAAAGTTGGGGTCATGCTTAAAGGCAGCAGTTTACCAACGAAAATCTCCAAGCTGCTCCCTCCATTCATTCATTCACTCTCCTTATTATGAAACACTATAGATATATCTGTCCCTGATATCCTTAGTGTGGTCGACAATGGCGCAAGGCGGTCATTGGCATTGAGATAGATCAAGGCGATCTGTTTGACTTGTTCAAAGAGCATGAACATCATGGTGTAAGGAATATTCGGAGCTGAGAGAATAATTGCGAGTAAAGATTGACGGCTGCATAATGAGCAAGAAAGATGAGCTGCGAGGCAAGATCATAGGCAAATCGGCCATGCGGGAACAAACATCTGAAGTTCCTTGATCTATTCGGGATCTCCATCTTAAACGAGATTCGCCGTTTCTATCGTCGAGTGGTTCCAGATCCGCCTCAATCGGCCATGTTCCGTCCTTCTTTCTATTCGTTTCCGACCCAAGTGCCCATTTGGTAACTTTGTTAGGGTTTCTCAGTATCCCATCAGGCCCACATCATAACCTGTTCCGGCTTCATCTCACAGATCGGTGGGCTTAGTGGCGTGTGCTTCAGAATCCTTTTGTAGATCTGTCCCAGATTTGTCATGCTGAAAAATTGAAAAATGCTTAATGATATCTCTGGTCTGGGCATGATATATAAAATGCGCACTGTTCTCTGTATGCTTATCATACAACAACCAGCTTAATCAAATACCTTAGCTATCCTTCAAGTCTCCTCTCCACTCCCTAAAATTCCATACAACAATCTTCACCTACAATATGGCCTTCGCTACAACCAACGATGCCCGAGAGATCTACTATTAAGTGCACGGAAGCACCGGCCCGATACTGGTACTCGTCTCCGGCTATATGGGCATTGCCAGTTTGTGGCAACCGTTGATTGCTCGCTTGAGCGCCAAGTACCGGTGCATTGCGCACGACCTTCGTGGATATGGACGGTCATCGAAGCCTGAATCTCCGGAAACATATAACATTCCCCAGCACGCTGCAGACCTCGACGCCGTGCTAAAGGCTGCCAAGATCAATGAGCCGGTTACCCTGGTCACTCATTCCATGGGCGGCAATATCGCCTCGGCTTATTATCTGAGGAATCCGACCAGAGTCTCCAAAATCATCTACACTGCAACCTATTATGATGGCAAGAGTGCGAAACAGTTTTTCCCATATGAGGGGCTCACCGCAGGAGTTGATGAGCTGTCAAAATGCGTCGACTTCTACACTATCATGGGGCTTGATCGGTCGATTGCCCTGGAAGCTGCAAAGTGGCCTGCGCATGGCCGCCGCAACAATGCAAGCTGCCTGGTGTCCTATGACATTGGCGATGGATACAACCGGATTACCGTCCCTACTCTGATTATTTATGGAGAGGATGACCGTACTGTTCCGGTGGAACAGGGTGTGCAGCCTATGGTCGACAATATGCCAAATTCCCGGCTGGTGCTTCTCAAGAGCGTGGCCCACTTTCCTCCGACAGAGGCACCAGAAGAAATGGAGAGATTGATTGATAGTTTTGTTGGGCCTCTAGTTAAGCCCCTGTACTGCAGACGATATCATGGAATCTAGATCATGTGTTTTCCTATGCATTCTTGGTGGTTTGCAAGTATTAGGGATAGCATGTTTACTCAACTATTTACTGCCAACCTTGCTAGTCCACTGTCCAGCTATGGAAGGTATACTAGGCAGAGTATAATTATCAACTAGCCCTGTTCATATAAAGTAACACGGTGAATTCAAATGGGCCTCACTAAGTTGTCTCCATATCACCAGGTTTTCTTTGACATTGGAGTGGACGTCATCCTTTTTGTTCATCGGTCTGAGGCTGCTTAGCCCTAATCTATCAGTGGATGCCCAAAATTAGACCATTTAATTTTGACCACCGGTAACTAACAATAATATTAAGATTGACAAATTTCAAGGCTGATGGGGCCGTGCATGCTTACCTTACTCAGCGTGTCAGCACTCGCGGTCCGAAACACCGGGAGCTTTGTAAGCCACGAAGGGATAGTTAACTATGATTATGATTACAGCGGGTATTGAGTGCCTATATAGACTGGCTACCTTAGGCTTCATCAGAACGGCTATCCATCTCGTTAAGTAAGATTACATCCTCTCAAAATGGTCATCCCAACAAACAATGTCGCTTTCACTGCTCCCATAAATCCTCGCGGTGCCAATCCAATCCTCACCCGCAGTCAGATCTGGAATGGCTTACTCCTCAAGATCCGCTCCGCAGAGACATTCGTTCCAGCCGGCATTCAGTCAACCTCAGTCCTCAGTGAATCTGTTGATGAAGCTGGAAATCCCGTCACCATCCGCGAAGTGGTTTTTCGTCAAGACCAGCGGAAAGTCAAGGAGACGGTGACGGCCCACAAAGACTCCCGGGTCGATTTTTTTCAACCGGATGGGAGTAACATCAGTAACATTGTCAGTGAAGGTGCCGAGGGGGAGCTGTATATGACCTATGTTTTTGAGTGGAGGCACCCAGGCGCTTCGGAGGAGGAACTGGCTGTGATGAGGGAGAGGGAAAAGATGATGAGCAAGGGGGCTGTTGAGGGTACAATTAGTGCCATGCGGGAGCTCGCTCAAAAGGGGGAGATTTGATTTGCTTGAGTATTGAATCATTCCTGAGAACTCTTCAATAGGGAAATATATTTGCCCGATTTAGTAGCCACAAGGACAATGTTATGATTGCTTAGAAAATCTAAGAAACCACAAAGAATTTCGAGAGAAGATCCCTATAAGCTTGAAACTATATCTGGAATAGTTGTAAGCATGATATCTAAAGTTATGCTTTAGTGACCGGTAAAGATGCCGCCTTTCCCTATAGAAACACGCCATTTTCTGTGGCCTAGATGACGAGCTCTCTGATGTATGTCAAACCAGGTCTCCACACATCCGGTGGGGTTGGCCGAGCAGTAGATCTGAGTTGGTGATCCTAGGGAGAGGCCACATTATAGAGGTGATAATAAGGCTGTAATGTCCTCATTGAATCCTGGTGGAATGATTGGCCATGGATGACTGGACCTGATAAGCAAGATTTCTGGCCATCTTATGTAAACGCAGGATGAGTTCATTCTGCATGACTATGTTAAATCCCTCCTATATATTTGCTTTTGTCGCTTAAGGTCGGCCTTTTTTACTGCATATGGACCTATTGTTGCCCATAATCAACATACGACACTATTGTCTCTGCGCTGCGACAGAGTGATCAGTAATCATCTACACGGATTTCTAGAGCATAAGAAACTGTAGAAATAGTAGCACAATGAGAACAGCCTTATGAGGAGCGCATTAATGTAAAGGACAAATATATACAGTCTATTGTAGTCACGTCTATCTCTCTCTAAGCCATGTGAATGTTGAAATTCAATGGGTCGTTACTTGGCGATCTCAACACCATTGGTGGCACCTAAGGAACAAAGTCAGCCTTGATCGGGGAATTAAGAAAGTAAGCGGACTGACCCAGAGCCTTCTTGATGTCACCGTAGATGGCGAATTGCCCAGCAGTGAGACCACCGATCATGAACAGACGAGTAGGAAGGCCAGCGAAGGATCCACGAAGACCCAGCTCGCCAGCAATCTTGATGAGACGGGAAACGGTGCTCTCACCGGGGAGACCCTTGGTCTTGTTGATCTTGGACAACATGGTATCAGCGGGCTGAGAGACAATGGCAGCAGCGAAACCGGCAATGAGACCGGATCCCAAGTTAACACCAGTCTGGGCGCTGTTGGACAGCTTGGACTTGTCAAGACGAGCAAAAACAGCCTCGGCGACCTTTTCATAAACCACAAACTTGGTCACTGTGTAGGGCACCCTGTATCATATCAGCTTATTGTTGAGTTTCTAATCGTACGTCAAGACCATGAAACGTACTGCTTCAAGAGGATAGGACCGAAACCACGGTAGAAAGCACCAATGCCCTCGTTCTTGAAAATCTTGCCGAAACCACCGATCAGACCATTTGCGAAGCCAGGTTGAGAGACAAGACGGATACGTGTAGCCTCGAGAGGACAGAGAGCGATAGAGGCGAAGAACTCGGCGGAGGCGGCCGAGACAGAGTAAACGGCAGTACGGTTCTGACGGGCCGTTTCGAGACCAAGAACGTTGATAGATCGCTGCTTAAAAAACTCATAACCACCGAATTTAAAAGCTCCCTGCATGAAGTAACCGGCGAAGGTTGGCCCGATGCCGGTCAAGAGAGCGCCAGCGCCCTCGTTTTGAATGACTTGACGGAAACCGCCAATCATACCACGGTTGTAGGTGGCAGGATCGAGCTGGATCCTAGTCTTGACACTGTGGGAGTGTCAGTAAGTCGCGAACATTGGGCACTAGAGCCGAAGCCGATGGATAAGCATACACATCAACTGGAGTGAAGGCACCATGGGTGACAGAACAGCAGACGGCACCGGCAAAAGCGAACCGAGAGTACAGGCTGAGGCCCTCAAGCTTCTTCTCGGGGCGGCCGGGGCCACAACAGTGTGAGACGCAGCCATTGCGGCGGTGGTGGATGCGCGCGACACGAAGGACTGGGGATGGAAGAGGAACAGGTGTGTTTCTGATCTGGAAAAATGCGGGAGTAAAAATTTGAGGAGCAACTTGTTGACAGCTTGCGACTGCGGTCAGAGTCAGACTAGGGGGAAGAGCGACCCACGGCGTTTTGAGGTGACCGGCGTTTTTCGGCGCTTTTAGGCTCTTTTCGGTGGTTTCCGATTGTATTTAAGAGGTGACGCCTCACGGACGCGCTAGGGACTGTAGAGACTAGAGATCTTACAAGACGGGTGGCCCCTCTTCCCGTATCAACCGGCCAGATCTAGAAAGCTCTGACCTGCGACTGGCAGCCAGTTCAGCAAGGCCTCGGGTAAGTTAAGGCAAGGGCAAAGGTTTTGGATTCTATGTAGATCACATATAAATCAAGACCTTGATGAGCTCCTCAACCACTATCTATATAATAATATCAAACGCGCCGCTAACCACACTTAAGAAGAGATTCCTCTATTTCTAGCCCATATACTTCCTGACCAATTTAATCGTCCTAACTCACCTAACGACGATAGCCTTGGGGTAGTAAATTTGATGGTCGATGAGAAGTGATGAAAAGCATAGTCAAGACCTTGCCGAGGTTTTCCACCTTACTAGATTTAGGTAGTAGGTTAAGCCCTCAACAGGGTCTCAAGAGGTCCTAGACCGGCCTCGACGAAGAGATGTTCAGTTGTCCAGCCATCGCCGACAAGGCGATGGTAAGCAATGATAGGAAGGTGATCAGTGGGCCGCCAATGGAAGTCGACGACCTTTAGAGTGTCACCCTTTGCCAAATCGTACTTGTAATCTTCGAGATCCTTGAAGCCTTCCTTAGCGGCGACTTTGTCTGCAACCTTGACGGCTTCAAAGTAGGCTTGCGGCCACCGCATAATGGCTTGCATGGGTTGCGCTGAGCCGTCCGGATCTGCGATAAAACATGTGCGAAACGCGTCGTGGCGCTAGTGCCTGATTGAATGCCCAGCCGAGGCCGATTGAGATTGAGGGAACCATGCATGTATATGCCAATAGTGCTACTGAATGTCTTCAAATCCAGGGGAAGTTGTTGTTGTTCCCAAGCGTACTCTCGTGTGATGGAAAGCGGCACTTGTCGTTCAAAACCATCCTCATCGCGGGAATGCGGAGATGGTGGCGTTGGAACCCGATGATAATCAACAGAGATTGTGGACCAACTTGCAGCACGGGACCATATTCCTTGCGCAAGCGATGAATGACTTCGCAGGTTCATCCATTGTAAGCATCAATCGCCTATAAAATGTCTAGGGAAACATTAGACAGGTGAGAAAAAGAGATGAAGACTTCCATTTCACCTGTATAGCGGCGCCACCAAGGCCCCGTAATGTGCCATAGTCCTGTTCGAAGGGGCGTTGCACGAAACCAGACAAGGCCAGCCATGGCGAAGAACACAAGCAAGAGGCCAATTATCTTTAGGCAGCAGCAGAAATGCGCGATGAAGGTCTTCTAGTGTCGCAAGATGCAACTGTACTGTGGCTGCTATTTCGGGCTGTGTCAGAGGACCAGCCCTGCTAAATCAGTGAATCGCCGAAATCGCCGAAGCCCGGTCATGAACCATGATTGCTGGTGCGTAGCACAGTTCTTACGGTGACAGATCTTTTATTTAGACAGGCTATCCTAAGTATCAGGTTGCGTGGTTCGGAGACGTCAGGGTTTGTTATCTGATATGTAATCCTTCACTATCCACGGAGGACATCGTCCGGACACCCTTTTAGCCTAGCTGTATTTTAATTCTATAATACGCAATCAAAAATACTACGGCAAGATAGCTGAGCAAACGACTTATAAACCTATCACTACCCAGCGGAGTGGGCTTGTATCTATACAGAATTATAATCATGTAGATTGTGGACGAACATATGATGTATGTTTTTTTTAACACCTCACCAAGTCAGACTTTACACTGTTGGCATTCCCTTGCTCCCTTGCATACATACACACATGCCTGAGTTATGTTAGGTACCTAACTGTGCGTTGTCATGAGGTCCTTGACCAATCTCTAGTTGATAATCCTGGCTAGTCTGCAAATGTATGAATTTCCACGAATGGCAGGCCGTGTCAAGAGATGCCATAATGCAGGCGTGACATGATATCAGATATCCCATTCCTACCTATCCATAACCCCAGCTCTGTCTGTAATCTGTATCTTACTAGCGGCGTTGAAATAAATCACTAGTCGGTCTTTTATGAATTAGGCGCCTAACCTCCCGACTCCCAACAGCTCTTGTTCTCCTATCTTACGATCGTCTCCTATCCCCCAACTCGCCTTCATTTTTGAATCTAAATACTCGTATCTGCCCACCAACATGCGTGAAATTGTGAGTCCGCTCACTGACTTCGGAATATCCTGTCGTCGAGATCGCTGACCTCTGATCTCGGTTATGCTTGAATAAAGGTTCATCTTCAAACCGGCCAATGCGTGAGTCAATCCCCGTTCTCATGAGAAATTGAAGTAATGCTAAGCTCTGATACTCCTTCCAGGGTAACCAAGTTGGTGCTGCCTTTTGGTAATTCCAGCTTAACTGTCTATTACTCCCAAATTCTACCGTTCCTACCTCTGACACGGCCCAGGCAAACCATCTCCGGCGAACACGGTCTCGATGAGTCCGGCATGTCAGTGATCCGGTCACTGTCGCTTACGATATATCTGACACTGCCACAGGTACAATGGCACGTCCGATCAGCAGCTGGAGCGGATGAATGTCTATTTCAACGAGGTCGGCAACTCGAAATATGTCCCTCGAGCGGTCCTCGTCGACTTGGAACCGGGAACAATGGACGCCATTCGCTCCGGCCCCACGGTGCCCTTTTCCGACCTGATAATTTTGTGTTTGGGCAGTCCAGCGCGGGCAACAACTGGGCAAAGGGTCATTACACGGAAGGCGCAGAGCTGGTGGATCAAGTCATTGATGTTGTTCGCCGTGAGGCGGAGAGCTGTGACTATCTGCAAGGATTCCAGATCACCCATTCTCTGGGCGGCGGAACGGGAGCTGGCATGGCACGCTTCTCATCTCCAAGATACGGGAGGAATTCCCTGATCGGATGATGGCAACATTCTCGGTCCTGCCATCCCCAAAGGTCTCTGATACCGTGGTGGAGCCGTACAATGCGACTCTTTCAATCCACCAGCTGGTCGAGCACGCAGATGAGACGTTTTGCATCGACAATGAGGTATATCAGTCCTGATTATTCCACGCCACGTCGATGCGAGCTAACAGGCACAGGCGCTCTATGATATCTGTACACGGACGCTGAAGCTGTCTTCCCCTTCGTACGGCGATCTCAACCATCTCGTTTCGACGGTCATGTCCGGCATCACTGCCAGTTTTCGGTTCCCGGGACAGCTGAATTCCGACCTTCGGAAGCTGGCGGTTAATATGGTTCCCTTTCCCAGGCTGCATTTCTTCATGGTGGGCTTTGCTCCATTGACCAGTCGAGGAGCCCAGTCCTTCCGCGCAATGAGTGTTCCAGAACTCACGCAGCAGATGTTTGATTCCAAGAATATGATGACCGCTTGCAACTTTCAAAATGGCCGCTTTCTGACCTGCTCTGCCCTTTTGTAAGCTTTTCCTTCTACTCGACACCCCAGAAAAAGCTAATCAAATCTCAGCCGCGGCAAGGTCTCCATGAAAGAAGTCGATGATCAAATGCTCAATATCCATACCAAGAATTCCGGTTACTTTGTGGAATGGATCCCGAATAATGTTCAAACAGCCCTCTGCTCCGTGCCTCCAAAGGGCCTGAAAATGTCGGCCACTTTTGTGGGCAATTCCACGTCCGTCCAGGAGCTCTTCCAGCGCGTGGCGACCCAGTTCACGGCCATGTTCCGCCGCAAAGCCTTCTTGCACTGGTATACCGGCGAGGGAATGGATGAGATGGAATTCACCGAGGCGGAAAGTAACATGAATGACTTGATGTCCGAATATCAACAATACCAGGACGCCAGTATCTCCGATGGAGAGGAGCAACAGTATGCCGAGGAGGAGGAGGCATATGAGGCCGAGGAATAAACCCTCTTGAATTTCATCATCTCGTGCAAGATCGACAGTAACCCTTTTCAGCTTCAATTTTGTCATTCCTTTCTCTGTCTCTCTGGGGAACCTGTCTGGACTTCCTCCTATTGTTTACGATACTCACCGTCTTTAAACAGGAATGGAACTTCAGTCAGCTGATAATCTAGTAGTGGCATTCTCTCCGCATTGCGCTCAAGGCAGAGGTCTGGTAGATATCGTCCTCTGTACCCATTGATCGCATTTGGTTGATATGCGAAAGATATCCGACATATACGAGTCAACCGTGGAATAAATGTAGTGCCCGGTATCTCTGTGCGAACCTCTTCGGTTTTCAGGTCCTGAATTTCGAGTAAAGGTTGGGCGACTGTCAGCCACAAGAGCCCATTCTGATGTTTATGACAAGAGCCTATTTTTGGTACGGCGGTTCCGGGTGACGGTCAGTAATAATATCCGCGAGGAATCACGGAACAAGTCGGTTCTTAGCCCTAGCATCGAACTGCTTAACAGGCCAGGTTTGAAAGCATGTCTCGTTACTCTTCCTCGATGTACCCAACCAAGAGATAACTAGCGCCCATCACGCCCATCACGCCATCTTTGCATAAGTTGCTGTAGGCATGGCGACCAACGAATTAGGTAGGGAGAGGACATCCAAGCGTATGATAGAAGTCACAACGGATATATCGTAATTGGCGGGCAGGAGTAGGTAGTTCTTGTAATCGAGTAAACTGCGAATTAATGTAGTATCCCACATAGGACTCTTTGCTATCGTACTATGGGTATTGGATATTGAATTAATACTTCAGTATAGGTTGATTTGATGCGAATTACTAAACATATATATAAAAGTTTTAATCGTCTATAAACATCTTGGACCATGAGCAATACGCATATGCCTAAGGGAAGAGAGATTGAAATATAAAAATTGTTAGGTTGAATACTCACTCTGTCTGGGGTTTTCTTCACTAAGAATGTTGATGCTACCTAACCCTAATCCACGCAGAACACATACAACTACATCCGTCAGAGAAGCATGGGACGAGTGATAGCCGGCTGATAACCATAAAATACATCAACCCTCGGTGTTTGCAGGCAGTGTCAAGGATGATTCTTTGTCAGGCCTAAGGTTGCGGCACGACAGCGCCGGAAGTACATCACAGCAGATTTGTTGTATATGCTTGCCTCATCCTCCCATATTAGCGCGGCAAAGCGAGCTGGCAAGGATGATAAGGATGATCTGAAGGAGCTTCCATCTCGTAGTGAAGGCTGATCATCGAGCTGGCGATTCCATGGGCAGTGATCATTGGAACCTTTTTGGTTTGTGTTGGAGTAGATAGTAGCTGCTAAACACCCATCTTCGTACTCCTACGGAATATCTAGGGTACTCTTACTCCAAGGTGCCAAGCACCTATTTCTTTAGCCTGGTTTCCTCTGCACTTAACAATTGGTCTATTTCAGGCCGCAATCTACTCCGGTGGACCCTGGTGGTTCTGTTAGCGCCTTACAAATGATTTTGACTCTTTCAATTCTGCACCCTATAAGTGGATAGTAGTTACTACAGTCAAAACCTCGTTATACAAGATATTCCAGACAGACCATATTTCTCGTTATATCGAGGTTCTCGTTATATCAAGGATAGTATATATTAGTATATATTTAGCCTGTAAAATAGCTTCGAATGTCCCGCTGCGTCTGTAGGCTTAGCTTTCGAACCCAAAGGATAATGCTCATGCTTATACTAGCTCATATATAAGGCTAGGGATACCTCTGCCTGCTGCTCTTCATATAAACAAGTGTTCTTAGTGCTTCTAAAGCCTCATCCAGTGGTATTCTAACAGTAGAACTTCAAGCTCCTCTTTAGAATCATCATCAAGCTCCAGCCCATACTGAGCTAGAATCTGGCTCTTAATATCTTCAGGAGTATCTTAGATAGCTTCCTCTATAGGGTTTAGAAAGGTATCAATATCCATGAGAATCCTGGATAGGCGTAGAGAGCTTTAAGAGAGAGAATGCAATTCTATATATCATCTAGAACTGCTGGAATCAACAGGCTCTCAATATAATGGTTAAGAAATCTAGAAGCCTTTTAAAAGCAATTCTGGATTACCTATCTAGAAAGATTAAATTCCCAGCTCTGGATTCCCTATTAAACTGCTCTTAGAATGTCATTAACATGATTAATTATAATTAAGCTCAAACTCTTAAAGGATAAAGCAAATCTAGTATCTTTTTCCAGTATGACTTCCAACAGTGGATAATCCCTTAATTAAGAGGCTGAATATCACCTGTAGAGTTTACAGGAAGCCATATAATAGAGTATTCTGTAGTGGATAGCTACTAGATTGAATCTCTGTCACAGCAGCTTGATGAGCAGAGAAGTTATCTATAAGAAGGATAATATTCCATCCACTTATCTACTTATCAAACTAATAAAGAAACTCTATAAATATTAATATTATAATCTAGGCTTTCTAGTTACTCCACTAGATAAGATTCAGATTCTGTATATTAACACCAGTGGCTTGGAAAGCTTATAGATTCTTTGCTATACTAATAAACTATGGTAATAGCTTCTTAGAGCCATCCATATTGTAATAAAAAAGGGCTATTATGCGTGCTTTATCTTTCTTTTAACCTGGAAGTTAACATGTTGAAAGACTCTGTGCAGGAGAGTGCTTCCAGAAGAGGCCAGTCTTATTATAATTAAACTAGTCCTTAAGGCTATACGCACTTAAGACTTATTTAATCTTAAGCATCTCTTAGTCTGCCTAAGCTAGAATACTTCCCTCCTCTCTATGTTGTTAATACCATCTTACTAACCTCCTTATCTAGAAGTTATAAAGCTATCTATTACTGAATACTGGCATCTCTTTCCCTGGATAGATCTTCTCCCAAAAGACTGAGCCTTTTATTAAATAATCTCTGTAGAGATAGGTATTTATTCCTCCACATATATCATCCACTCAAATAAGGCATTCTCTAGCTCTGGCTAGTTCTCACGGCATTGGCGCTTTGCATTGCAGGAAGGGAGGGAATCAGCATTAAGATATTCATATTTATAGGATAAGATATCAGAGATAAGACCAGATGAAAGAGTATGATTATAGGTGTCCTGAAACCATTTGCGAAGCTCTTTCTGTGTTGCATTTGGATAGAGGTGTTTTTAGGCTTGTAAAGCAGCCTTCTAGGACATTAAGATAGGCTTTCTCTAAGGTATATTAGCTAACTGACCCCTGCTACGTTGCGGCTTAGTAAGACTAAGCCTTAGTATTCGGGGTCGCGCGTTGCGCGACCCGCCATCTCAATGAAAACCGACATC